>NC_079198.1:3241540-3540236 GCF_029499605.1 Hyla sarda | reverse complement strand
TGCGCCAACATTGTACAAGATCATAGAGCACCAACATTGTACAAGATCGTAGAGCGCCAACATTGTACAAGGTCATAGAGCGCCAACATTATACAAGATCACAGAGCGCCAACATTGTACAAGATCATAGAGCACCAACATTATACAAGGTCATAGAGCACCAACATTGTACAAGATCATAGAGCACCAACATTGTACAAGATCATAGAGCGCCAACATTGTACAAGATCATAGAGCGCCAACATTGTACAAGATCATAGAGCGCCAACATTGTACAAGATCATAGAGCGCCAACATTGTACAAGATCATAGAGCGCCAACATTGTACAAGATCATAGAGCGCCAACATTATACAAGATCATAGAGCGCCAACATTATACAAGATCATAGAGCGCCAACATTGTACAAGATCATAGAGCGCCAACATTGTACAAGATCATAGAGCACCAAAATTGTACAAGATCGTAGAGCACCAACATTATACAAGGTCATAGAGCACCAACATTGTACAAGGTCATAGAGCACCAACATTGTACAAGGTCATAGAGCACCAACATTGTACAAGATCATAGAGCGCCAACATTATACAAGATCACAGAGCACCAACATTGTACAAGATCATAGAACGCCAACATTGTACAAGATCATAGAGCGCCAACATTGTACAAGATCATAGAGCGCCAACATTGTACAAGATCATAGAGCACCAACATTGTACAAGATCATAGAGCACAAACATTGTACAAGATCATAGAGCACCAACATTGTACAAGATCATAGAGCACCAACATTGTACAAGATCACAGAGCGCCAACATTGTACAAGATCATAGAGCGCCAACATTGTACAAGATCATAGAGCGCCAACATTGTACAAGATCATAGAGCGCCAACATTGTACAAGGTCATACAGCGCCAACATTGTACAAGATCATAGAGCACCAACATTATACAAGATCACAGAGCGCCAACATTGTACAAGATCATAGAGCGCCAACATTGTACAAGATTGTAGAGCGCCAACATTGTACAAGATCGTAGAGCACCAACATTGTACAAGATCGTAGAGCGCCAACATTGTACAAGATCGTAGAGCGCCAACATTGTACAAGGTCATAGAGCACCAACATTATACAAGGTCATAGAGCGCCAACATTATACAAGATCATAGAACGCCAACATTGTACAAGATCATAGAACGCCAACATTGTACAAGATCATAGAGCGCCAACATTGTACAAGGTCATAGAGCGCCAACATTGTACAAGATCATAGAGCGCCAACATTGTACAAGGTCATAGAGCACCAACATTGTACAAGATCATAGAGCGCCAAGATTGTACAAGATCATAGAGCGCCAACATTGTACAAGGTCGTAGAGCGCCAACATTGTACAAGATCATAGAGCACCAACATTGTACAAGATCATAGAGCGCCAAGATTGTACAAGATCATAGAGCACCAACATTGTACAAGATCATAGAGCGCCAACATTGTACAAGATCATAGAGCGCCAACATTGTACAAGATCGTAGAGCGCCAACATTGTACAAGATCGTAGAGCGCCAACATTGTACAAGATCATAGAGCGCCAAGATTGTACAAGATCATAGAGCACCAACATTGTACAAGATCATAGAGCGCCAACATTGTACAAGATCATAGAGCGCCAACATTGTACAAGATCGTAGAGCGCCAACATTGTACAAGATCGTAGAGCGCCAACATTGTACAATATCGTAGAGCGCCAACATTGTACAAGATCATAGAGCGCCAACATTGTACAAGATCGTAGAGCGCCAACATTGTACAAGGTCATAGAGCACCAACATTATACAAGGTCATAGAGCGCCAACATTATACAAGATCATAGAGCGTCAACATTGTACAAGATCATAGAGCGCCAACATTGTACAAGATCATAGAGCGCCAACATTGTACAAGGTCATAGAGCACCAACATTGTACAAGATCATAGAGCGCCAACATTGTACAAGATCATAGAGCACCAACATTGTACAAGATCATAGAACTCCAACATTGTACAAGATCATAGAACGCCAACATTGTACAAGATCATAGAGCGCCAACATTGTACAAGGTCATAGAGCGCCAACATTGTACAAGATCATAGAGCACCAACATTGTACAAGGTCATAGAGCACCAACATTGTACAAGATCATAGAGCGCCAACATTGTACAAGATCATAGAGCGCCAACATTGTACAAGATCATAGAGCGCCAACATTGTACAAGATCATAGAGCGCCAACATTGTACAAGATCGTAGAGCGCCAACATTGTACAATATCGTAGAGCAGCAACATTGTACAAGATCATAGAGCGCCAACATTGTACAAGATCATAGAGCGCCAACATTGTACAAGATCATAGAGCGCCAACATTGTACAAGATCATAGAGCGCCAACATTGTACAAGGTCATAGAGCACCAACATTGTACAAGATCATAGAGCGCCAACATTGTACAAGATCATAGAGCGCCAACATTGTACAAGATCATAGAGCGCCAACATTGTACAAGATCATAGAGCGCCAACATTGTACAAGATCATAGAGCGCCAACATTGTACAAGATCATAGAGCACCAACATTGTACAAGGTCATAGAGCACCAACATTGTACAAGATCATAGAGCGCCAACATTGTACAAGATCATAGAGCGCCAACATTGTACAAGATCATAGAGCGCCAACATTGTACAAGATCATAGAGCGCCAACATTGTACAAGATCATAGAGCGCCAACATTGTACAAGATCATAGAGCGCCAACATTGTACAAGATCATAGAGCACCAACATTGTACAAGATCGTAGAGCGCCAACATTGTACAATATCGTAGAGCGCCAACATTGTACAAGATCATAGAGCGCCAACATTGTACAAGATCGTAGAGCGCCAACATTGTACAAGGTCATAGAGCACCAACATTATACAAGGTCATAGAGCGCCAACATTATACAAGATCATAGAGCGTCAACATTGTACAAGATCATAGAGCGCCAACATTGTACAAGATCATAGAGCGCCAACATTGTACAAGGTCATAGAGCACCAACATTGTACAAGATCATAGAGCGCCAACATTGTACAAGATCATAGAGCACCAACATTGTACAAGATCATAGAACTCCAACATTGTACAAGATCATAGAACGCCAACATTGTACAAGATCATAGAGCGCCAACATTGTACAAGGTCATAGAGCGCCAACATTGTACAAGATCATAGAGCACCAACATTGTACAAGGTCATAGAGCACCAACATTGTACAAGATCATAGAGCGCCAACATTGTACAAGATCATAGAGCGCCAACATTGTACAAGATCATAGAGCGCCAACATTGTACAAGATCATAGAGCGCCAACATTGTACAAGATCGTAGAGCGCCAACATTGTACAATATCGTAGAGCAGCAACATTGTACAAGATCATAGAGCGCCAACATTGTACAAGATCATAGAGCGCCAACATTGTACAAGATCATAGAGCGCCAACATTGTACAAGATCATAGAGCGCCAACATTGTACAAGGTCATAGAGCACCAACATTGTACAAGATCATAGAGCGCCAACATTGTACAAGATCATAGAGCGCCAACATTGTACAAGATCATAGAGCGCCAACATTGTACAAGATCATAGAGCGCCAACATTGTACAAGATCATAGAGCGCCAACATTGTACAAGATCATAGAGCACCAACATTGTACAAGGTCATAGAGCACCAACATTGTACAAGATCATAGAGCGCCAACATTGTACAAGATCATAGAGCGCCAACATTGTACAAGATCATAGAGCGCCAACATTGTACAAGATCATAGAGCGCCAACATTGTACAAGATCATAGAGCGCCAACATTGTACAAGATCATAGAGCGCCAACATTGTACAAGATCATAGAGCGCCAACATTGTACATGATCATGGGCAGAGGAAGCAGAGTCCTCTCAGCAGCGCAGAGTATTACAGGAGAGGATAGTGCTGGTCTGGGGGGGGGGGCAGAGTATTACAGGAGAGGATAGTGCTGGTCTAGGGGGGGGGGGCAGAGTATTACAGGAGAGGATAGTGCTGGTCTGGGGGGGGGGGCAGAGTCCTCTCAGCAGTGCAGAGTATTACAGGAGAGGATAGTGCTGGTTTGGGGAGGGGGTCAGAGTATTACAGGAGAGGATAGTGCTGGTCTGGGGGGGGGCAGAGTATTACAGGAGAGGATAGTGCTGGTCTGGGGGGGGCAGAGTATTACAGGAGAGGATAGTGCTGGTCTGGGGGGGGGGCAGAGTATTACAGGAGAGGATAGTGCTGGTCTGGGGGGGGCAGAGTATTACAGGAGAGGATAGTGCTGGTCTGGGGGGGCAGAGTATTACAGGAGAGGATAGTGCTGGTCTGGGGGGGGGCAGAGTATTACAGGAGAGGATAGTGCTGGTCTGGGGGGGGCAGAGTATTACAGGAGAGGATAGTGCTGGTCTGGGGGGGGGGCAGAGTATTACAGGAGAGGATAGTGCTGGTCTGGGGGGGGGCAGAGTATTACAGGAGAGGATAGTGCTGGTCTGGGGGGGGCAGAGTATTACAGGAGAGGATAGTGCTGGTCTGGGGGGGCAGAGTATTACAGGAGAGGATAGTGCTGGTCTGGGGGGAGCAGAGTATTACAGGAGAGGATAGTGCTGGTCTGGGGGGGGCAGAGTATTACAGGAGAGGATAGTGCTGGTCTGGGGGGGCAGAGTATTACAGGAGAGGATAGTGCTGGTCTAGGGGGGGGGCAGAGTATTACAGGAGAGGATAGTGCTGGTCTGGGGGGGGGCAGAGTATTACAGGAGAGGATAGTGCTGGTCTGGGGGGGGCAGAGTATTACAGGAGAGGATAGTGCTGGTCTGGGGGGGGGGGCAGAGTATTACAGGAGAGGATAGTGCTGGTCTAGGGGGGGGGGCAGAGTATTACAGGAGAGGATAGTGCTGGTCTGGGGGGGGGCAGAGTATTACAGGAGAGGATAGTGCTGGTCTGGGGGGGGCAGAGTATTACAGGAGAGGATAGTGCTGGTCTGGGGGGGGCAGAGTATTACAGGAGAGGATAGTGCTGGTCTGGGGGGGGGCAGAGTATTACAGGAGAGGATAGTGCTGGTCTGGGGGGGCAGAGTATTACAGGAGAGGATAGTGCTGGTCTGGGGGGAGCAGAGTATTACAGGAGAGGATAGTGCTGGTCTGGGGGGGGCAGAGTATTACAGGAGAGGATAGTGCTGGTCTGGGGGGGGCAGAGTATTACAGGAGAGGATAGTGCTGGTCTGGGGGGGGGGGCAGAGTATTACAGGAGAGGATAGTGCTGGTCTGGGGGGGGCAGAGTATTACAGGAGAGGATAGTGCTGGTCTGGGGGGGCAGAGTATTACAGGAGAGGATAGTGCTGGTCTGGGGGGGGCAGAGTATTACAGGAGAGGATAGTGCTGGTCTAGGGGGGGGGGGCAGAGTATTACAGGAGAGGATAGTGCTGGTCTGGGGGGGGGCAGAGTATTACAGGAGAGGATAGTGCTGGTCTGGGGGGGCAGAGTATTACAGGAGAGGATAGTGCTGGTCTGGGGGGGGGCAGAGTATTACAGGAGAGGATAGTGCTGGTCTGGGGGGGGCAGAGTATTACAGGAGAGGATAGTGCTGGTCTGGGGGGGGGCAGAGTATTACAGGAGAGGATAGTGCTGGTCTGGGGGGGGCAGAGTATTACAGGAGAGGATAGTGCTGGTCTGGGGGGGGGGCAGAGTATTACAGGAGAGGATAGTGCTGGTCTAGGGGGGGGGGGCAGAGTATTACAGGAGAGGATAGTGCTGGTCTGGGGTGGGGGGGGCAGGGTCCTCTCAGCAGTGCAGAGTATTTGGTCTGGTGGGGACAGAGTTGTTGATCGCACATCACTGCGCACATTTTCGGATCCCAGCAGCTGTGATGACCCTGCGCCAGCGCTCGCTGTGTTGACACACTGTAACGCACACCGCAGCTGCACAGCAGCCCGGACCGCCGGCGCTCACACGTAATTAAGTGTTGTGATTATTTAATCCTTCACTCTCAGCAGCTGAAAGACACGACATCCCCAGCGGGTGCGACATGAGTGACGGGATGATGAGGGTTGTAATTAATCGCTTCCTCCCGTATAAATCTGTCAGTCAGACGCTTCCGTCACCTTGTAAAGCCTTTTACGTCACAGTCACTGTCACTCAGCTTTCCAGGGTTTTGACTGGTTATTCATTGAAATATTCTATGGACTGTTCTGGCTGCCATCTTTCTTGGGCTCTGCTTTTCCAGACTCCTGAACAGTTAATGTGGAAAGCGTACTTTAATGGCAGTGTTTACCAACCAGGGTGCCTCCAGCTGTTGCAAAACTACAACTCCCAGCATGACTGGACAGCTGTTGCATCAATCCATTTCATTACTGTAACTGGGTCATGTGATCATCAGTCTGGCCACAAAAAAAATCACAGTGCTTAATGCAGTGCTTCCCAACCAGGGTGCCTCCAGCTGTTGCAAAACTACAACTCCCAGCATGACCAGACAGCTGTTGCATCAATGCATTTCATTTCTGTAACTGGGTCATGTGATTGCCAGTCTGACCAACAGAAAATCACAGTGCTTAAAGCAGTGTTTCTCAACCAGGGTGCCTCCAGCTGTTGCAAAACTACAACTCCCAGCATGCCTGAACAGCCGTTGCATTAATGCATTTCATTATTGTAACTGAGTCATGTGATCACCACTCTAACACACATTAAAATCCCAGTGCTTAATGCAGTGATTCCAATCCAGGGGGCCTTCAGCTGTTGCAATACTACAACTCTCATGACCGGACAGCCATTGCATTAATGCATTTCATTTCTGTAACTGGGTCATGTGATTGCCAGTCTGATCAACAGAAAATAAAAGTGCTTAATGCGGTGTTTCTCAACCTGGGGGCTTCAAGCTGTTGCAAAACTACAACTCCCAGCATGCCCGTTGGCATGTCTGTCTGCAACAGCTGGAGGCCCCCTGGTGGAAAACACTGCTCTATGGATGCACCGGACACTGACCCGGCCGCAGTTTATTTTTGTCCTGGTCCGTGGGGTCCGGAGGGGCGTCCATGCCAAGAAGTCACCCTCCGGGTATGTTAATGGGATGTGGGATTTTGGGGCTTATCGTACCCCGGCTGTGAGGTCACCATAGTGCACGGCGGGGCCCGGGGCCACATTGTATCACTCCATAAACCGCATTATGGGGCTTAGATAAGGCCGGGGATCAGCGTCACTTATAATTACTGAGCCCCTTATCCCCATCACTGGTTAATATGATGAGTGACACGAAAATCAGATGGAAGACAAGATCCAGACCTGGCCGGGGCCCAAGACTAACACAGGGGCCACAGGGACATCTGTTACCAGGGAAACAAGGGGACTTTATTATCATACAACAATGTATCTATATAATACTATGGTTACTATTACTGTATATCTATATTTATGTGTCAGAGTGTAGATATGTATATATATATATATAGAGAGAGAGAGAGAGAGAGAGAGGTGTATATATACACTGCACAAAAACATAAAGGGAACATAAACAACACAACGTAACAACACAATGTAACAACACAACGTAACAACACGACGTAACACCACAACGTAACAACACAACGTAACAACACGACGTAACAACACAACGTAACAACACAACGTAACAACACAACGTAACACCACAACGTAACAACACAACGTAACAACACAACGTAACAACACGACGTAACAACACAACGTAACAACACAACGTAACAACACAACGTAACACCACAACGTAACAACACAACGTAACAACACGACGTAACAACACAATGTAACAACACAACGTAACACCACAACGTAACAACACGACGTAACAACACAACGTAACACCACAACGTAACAACACAACGTAACAACACGACGTAACAACACAACGTAACAACACAACGTAACAACACAATGTAACAACACGACGTAACACCACAACGTAACAACACAACGTAACAACACGACGTAACAACACAACGTAACACCACAACGTAACAACACAACGTAACAACACGACGTAACAACACAACGTAACAACACAACGTAACAACACAATGTAACAACACGACGTAACAACACGACGTAACACCACAACGTAACAACACGACGTAACAACACGACGTAACAACACAACGTAACAACACGACGTAACAACACAACGTAACAACACAACGTAACAACACAACGTAACAACACAACGTAACAACACAACGTAACTCCAAGTCACTGACACTTGTGTGAGATCCCACTGTCCACTCAGGAAGAACACTGATTGACCATTAATTTCACATGGAACAGACAACACGTGGAAATTATAGGAAATTAGCAAGACACCCCCAATAAAGGAGTGGTTCTGCAGGTGGTGACCACAGACCACTTCTCGGTTCCTATGCTTCCTGGCTGATGTTTTGGTCACTGGCGGTGCTTTCACTCTAGTGGTAGCATGAATCGGAGTCTACAACCCACACAAGTGGCTCAGGTAGTGCAGCTCATCCAGGATGGCACATCAATGTGAGCTGTGGCAAGAAGGGTTCCTGCGTCTGTCAGTGTAGTGTCCAGAACATGGAGGCGCTACCAGGACACAGGCCAGTACATCAGGAGACGTGGAGGAGGCCGTAGGAGGGCAACAACCCAGCAGCAGGACCGCTACCTCCGCCTTTGTGCAAGGAGGAGCAGGAGGAGCACTGCCAGAGCCCTGCAAAATGACCTCCAGCAGGACACCAGTCTGGAAAAAACCAGGCACTGCCCATCACCTGCCCAATACCATCCCTACAGTGATCATGGTGGGGGCAGCATCATGTCTGGGGGAAACCAGGTACTGCCCATCACCTGCCCAATACCATCCCTACAGTGATCATGGTGGGGGCAGCATCATGTCTGGGGGAAACCAGGTACTGCCCATCACCTGCCCAATACCATCCCTACAGTGATCATGGTGGGGGGCACCATCATGTCTGGGGGAAACCAGGCACTGCCCATCACCTGCCCAATACCATCCCTACAGTGATCATGGTGGGGGCAGCATCATGTCTGGGGTAAACCAGGTACTGCCCATCACCTGCCCAATACCATCCCTACAGTGATCATGGTGGGGGCAGCATCATGTCTGGAGGAAACCAGGTACTGCCCATCACCTGCCCAATACCATCCCTACAGTGATCATGGTGGGGGCAGCATCATATCTGGAGGAAACCAGGTACTGCCCATCACCTGCCCAATACCCTCTCTACAGTGATCATGGTGGGGGCAGCATCATGTATGGGGGAAACCAGGTACTGCCCATCACCTGCCCAATACCATCCCTACAGTGATCATGGTGGGGGCAGCATCATGTCTGGAGGAAACCAGGTACTGCCCATCACCTGCCCAATACCATCCCTACAGTGATCATGGTGGGGGCAGCATCATGTCTGGAGGAAACTAGGCCCTGCCCATCACCTGCCCAATACCATCCCTACAGTGATCATGGTGGGGGCAGCATCATGTCTGGGGTAAATCAGGTACTGCCCATCACCTGCCCAATACCATCCCTACAGTGATCATGGTGGGGGCAGCATCATGTATGGGGGAAACCAGGTACTGCCCATCACCTGCCCAATACCATCCCTACAGTGATCATGGTGGGGGCAGCATCATGTCTGGAGGAAACCAGGTACTGCCCATCACCTGCCCAATACCATCCCTACAGTGATCATGTTGGGGGCAGCATCATGTCTGGGGGAAACCAGGTACTGCCCATCACCTGCCCAATACCATCCCTACAGTGATCATGGTGGGGGCAGCATCATGTCTGGGGGAAACCAGGCACTGCCCATCACCTGCCCAATACCATCCCTACAGTGATCATGGTGGGGGCAGAATCATGTCTGGGGTAAACCAGGTACTGCCCATCACCTGCCCAATGCCATCCCTACAGTGATCATGGTGGGGGCAGCATCATGTCTGGGGGAAACCAGGCACTGCCCATCACCTGCCCAATACCATCCCTACAGTGATCATGGTGGGGGCAGCATCATGTCTGGAGGAAACCAGGTACTGCCCATCACCTGCCCAATACCATCTCTACAGTGATCATGGTGGGGGCAGCATCATGTATGGGGGAAACCAAGTACTGCCCATCACCTGCCCAATACCATCCCTACAGTGATCAAGGTGGGGGCAGCATCATGTCTGGGGGGAACCAGGTACTGCCCATCACCTGCCCAATACCATTCCTACAGTGATCATGGTGGGGGCAGCATCATGTCTGGAGGAAACCAGGTACTGCCCATCACCTGCCCAATACCATCCCTACAGTGATCATGGTGGGGGAAGGATCATGTCTGGAGGAAACCAGGTACTGCCCATCACCTGCCCAATACCATCCCTACAGTGATCATGGTGAGGGCAGCATCATGTCTAGAGGAAACCAGGTACTGCCCATCACCTGCCCAATACCATCCCTACAGTGATCATGGTGGGGGCAGCATCATGTCTGGAGGAAACCAGGTACTGCCCATCACCTGCCCAATACCATCCCTACAGTGATCATGGTGGGGGCAGCATCATGTCTGGGGGAAACCAGGTACTGCCCATCACCTGCCCAATACCATCCCTACAGTGATCATGGTGGGGGGCAGCATCATGTCTGGAGGAAACCAGGTACTGCCCATCACCTGCCCAATACCATCTCTACAGTGATCATGGTGGGGGCAGCATCATGTATGGGGGAAACCAGGTACTGCCCATCACCTGCCCAATATCATCCCTACAGTGATCATGGTGGGGGCAGCATCATGTCTGGGGGGGAACCAGGTACTGCCCATCACCTGCCCAATACCATCCCTACAGTGATCATGGTGGGGGCAGCATCATGTCTGGAGGAAACCAGGCACTGCCCATCACCCGCCCAATACCATCCCTACAGTGATCATGGTGGGGGGCAGCATCATGTCTGGGGGAAACCAGGTACTGCCCATCACCTGCCCAATACCATCCCTACAGTGATCATGGTGGGGGCAGCATCATGCCTGGAGGAAACCAGGTACTGCCCATCACCTGCCCAATACCATCCTACAGTGATCATGGTGGAGGCAGCATCATGTCTGGGGGAAACCAGGCACTGCCCATCACCTACCCAATACCATCCCTACAGTGATCATGGTGGGGGCAGCATCATGTATGGGGGAAACCAGGCACTGCCCATCACCTGCCCAATACCATCCCTACAGTGATCATGGTGGGAGCAGCATCATGTCTGGGGGAAACCAGGCACTGCCCATCACCTGCCCAATACCATCCCTACAGTGATCATGGTGGGGGCAGCATCATGTCTGGGGGAAACCAGGTACTGCCCATCACCTGCCCAATACCATCCCTACAGTGATCATGGTGGAGGCAGCATCATGTCTGGAGGAAACCAGGCACTGCCCATCACCTGCCTAATACCATCCCTACAGTGATCATGGTGGGGGCAGCATCATGTCTGGGGGAAACCAGGTACTGCCCATCACCTGCCCAATACCATCCCTACAGTGATCATGGTGGGGGCAGCATCATGTCTGGGGGAAACCAGGCACTGCCCATCACCTGCCCAATACCATCCCTACAGTGATCATGGTGGGGGCAGCATCATGTCTGGTGGAAACCAGGCACTGCCTATCACCTGCCCAATACCATCCCTACAGTGATCATGGTGGGGGCAGCATCATGTCTGGGGGAAACCAGGTACTGCCCATCACCTGCCCAATACCATCCCTACAGTGATCATGGTGGGGGCAGAATCATGTCTGGGGGAAACCAGGCACTGCCCATCACCTGCCCAATACCATCCCTACAGTGATCATGGTGGGGGCAGCATCATGTCTGGGGGAAACCAGGTACTGCCCATCACCTGCCCAATACCATCCCTACAGTGATCATGGTGGGGGCAGCATCATGTCTGGAGGAAACCAGGTACTGCCCATCACCTGCCCAATACCATCCCTACAGTGATCATGGTGGGGGCAGCATCATGTCTGGAGGAAAACAGGTACTGCCCATCACCTGCCCAATACCATCCCTACAGTGATCATGGTGGGGGCAGCATCATGTCTGGGGGAAACCAGGTACTGCCTATCACTTGCCCAATACCATCCCTACAGTGATCATGGTGGGGGCAGAATCATGTCTGGGGGAAACCAGGTACTGCCCATCACCTGCCCAATACCATCCCTACAGTGGTCATGGTGGGGGCAGCATCATGTCTGGGGGAAACCAGGTACTGCCCATCACCTGCCCAATACCATCCCTACAGTGATCATGGTGGGGGCAGCATCATGTCTGGAGGAAACAGGCACTGCCCATCACCTGCCCAATACCATCCCTACAGTGATCATGGTGGGGGCAGCATCATGTCTGGGGGAAACCAGGTACTGCCCATCACCTGCCCAATACCATCCCTACAGTGATCATGGTGGGGGCAGCATCATGTCTGGAGGAAACCAGGCACTGCCCATCACCTGCCCAATACCATCCCTACAGTGATCATGGTGGGGGCAGAATCATGTCTGGGGGAAACCAGGTACTGCCCATCACCTGCCCAATACCATCCCTACAGTGATCATGGTGAGGGCAGCATCATGTCTGGAGGAAACCAGGCACTGCCCATCACCTGCCCAATACCATCCCTACAGTGATCATGGTGGGGGCAGAATCATGTCTGGGGGAAACCAGGTACTGCCCATCACCTGCCCAATACCATCCCTACAGTGATCATGGTGGGGGCAGCATCATGTCTGGGGGAATGTTACGCCGAGCGCTCCGGGTCCCCGCTCCTCCCCGGAGCGCTCGCTACACTCTCCTCACTGCAGCGCTCCGGTCAGTTCCACTGACCCGGGGCGCTGCGATACCGCCTCCAGCCGGGATGCGATTCGCGATGCGGGTAGCGCCCGCTCGCGATGCGCACCCCGGCTCCCGTACCTGACTCGCTCTCCGTCAGTCCTGTCCCGGCGCGCGCGGCCCCGCTCCCTAGGGCGCGCGCGCGCCGGGTCTTTGCGATTTAAAGGGCCACTGCGCCGCTGATTGGCGCAGTGGTTCCAATTAGTGTTTTCACCTGTGCACTTCCCTATATCACCTCACTTCCCCTTCACTCCCTCGCCGGATCTTGTTGCCATCGTGCCAGTGAAAGCGTTTCCTTGTGTGTTCCTAGCCTGTGTTCCAGACCTCCTGCCGTTGCCCCTGACTACGATCCTTGCTGCCTGCCCCGACCTTCTGCTACGTCCGACCTTGCTTCTGTCTACTCCCTTGTACCGCGCCTATCTTCAGCAGCCAGAGAGGTTGAGCCGTTGCTAGTGGATACGACCTGGTCACTACCGCCGCAGCAAGACCATCCCGCTTTGCGGCGGGCTCTGGTGAAAACCAGTAGTGACTTAGAACCGATCCACTAGCACGGTCCACGCCAATCCCTCTCTGGCACAGAGGATCCACTACCTGCCAGCCGGCATCGTGACAGTAGATCCGGCCATGGATCCCGCTGAAGTACCTCTGCCAGTTGTCGCTGACCTCACCACGGTGGTCGCCCAGCAGTCACAACAGATAGCGCAACAAGGCCAACAGCTGTCTCAACTGACTGTTATGCTACAACAGTTACTACCACAGCTCCAGCAATCATCTCCTCCGCCAGCTCCTGCACCTCCTCCGCAGCGAGTGGCCGCTCCTGGGCTACGCCTATCCTTGCCGGATAAATTTGATGGGGACTCTAAGTTTTGCCGTGGCTTTCTTTCCCAATGTTCATTGCACTTGGAGATGATGTCGGACCAGTTCCCCACTGAAAGGTCTAAGGTGGCTTTCGTAGTCAGCCTTCTGTCTGGAAAAGCCCTGTCTTGGGCCACACCGCTCTGGGACCGCAATGACCCCGTCACTGCCTCTGTACACTCCTTCTTCTCGGAAATTCGAAGTGTCTTTGAGGAACCTGCCCGAGCCTCTTCTGCTGAGACTGCCCTGTTGAACCTGGTCCAGGGTAATTCTTCCGTTGGCGAGTATGCCGTACAATTCCGTACTCTTGCTTCAGAATTATCCTGGAATAATGAGGCACTCTGCGCGACCTTTAAAAAAGGCCTATCCAGCAACATTAAAGATGTTCTGGCCGCACGAGAAATCCCTGCTAATCTACATGAACTCATTCACCTAGCCACTCGCATTGACATGCGTTTTTCCGAAAGGCGTCAGGAGCTCCGCCAGGATATGGACTCTGTTCGCACGAGGCGTTTCTTCTCCCCGGCTCCTCTCTCCTCTGGTCCCCTGCAATCTGTTCCTGTGCCTCCCGCCGTGGAGGCTATGCAGGTCGACCGGTCTCGCCTGACACCTCAAGAGAGGACACGACGCCGCATGGAGAATCTCTGCCTGTACTGTGCTAGTACCGAACACTTCCTGAAGGATTGTCCTATCCGTCCTCCCCGCCTGGAAAGACGTACGCTGACTCCGCACAAAGGTGAGACAGTCCTTGATGTCTACTCTGCTTCTCCACGTCTTACTGTGCCTGTGCGGATGTCTGCCTCTGCCTTCTCCTTCTCTGCTGTGGCCTTCTTGGACTCCGGATCTGCAGGAAATTTTATTTTGGCCTCTCTCGTCAACAGGTTCAACATCCCGGTGACCAGTCTCGCCAGACCCCTCTACATCAATTGTGTAAACAATGAAAGATTGGACTGTACCATACGTTTCCGCACGGAGCCCCTTCTAATGTGCATCGGATCTCATCACGAGAGGATTGAACTTTTGGTCCTCCCCAATTGCACTTCTGAAATTCTCCTTGGACTTCCCTGGCTTCAACTCCATTCCCCAACCCTGGATTGGTCCACTGGGGAGATCAGGAGTTGGGGGCCCTCTTGTTCCAAGGACTGCCTAAAACCGGTTCCCAGTAACCCTTGCCGTGACTCTGTGGTTCCTCCTGTAACCGGTCTCCCTAAGGCCTATATGGACTTTGCGGACGTTTTTTGCAAAAAACAAGCTGAGACTCTACCTCCTCACAGGCCTTATGATTGTCCTATTGACCTCCTCCCGGGCACTACTCCACCCCGGGGCAGAATCTATCCTCTGTCCGTCCCAGAGACTCTTGCCATGTCTGAATACGTCCAGGAAAATTTAAAAAAGGGCTTTATCCGTAAATCCTCCTCTCCTGCCGGAGCCGGATTTTTCTTTGTGTCCAAAAAAGATGGCTCTCTACATCCTTGCATTGACTACCGCGGTCTTAATAAAATCACGGTTAAGAACCGCTACCCCCTACCCCTCATCTCTGAACTCTTTGATCGCCTCCAAGGTGCCCACATTTTTACCAAACTGGACTTAAGAGGTGCTTATAATCTCATCCGCATCAGAGAGGGGGATGAATGGAAAACGGCATTTAACACCAGAGATGGACACTTTGAGTATCTGGTCATGCCCTTTGGCCTGTGCAACGCCCCTGCCGTCTTCCAAGACTTTGTTAATGAAATCTTTCGTGATCTCCTATACTCCTGTGTTGTTGTATATCTGGACGATATCCTGATTTTTTCTGCCAATCTTGAAGAACACCGCCAGCATGTCCGTATGGTTCTTCAGAGACTTCGTGACAATCAACTCTATGCCAAAATAGAGAAATGTCTGTTTGAATGCCAATCTCTTCCTTTCCTAGGATACTTGGTCTCTGGCCAGGGACTACAAATGGATCCAGACAAACTCTCTGCCGTCTTAGATTGGCCACGCCCCTCCGGACTCCGTGCCATCCAACGTTTTTTGGGGTTCGCCAATTATTACAGGCAATTTATTCCACATTTTTCTACCGTTGTGGCTCCTATTGTGGCTTTAACCAAAAAAAATGCCGATCCCAAGTCTTGGCCTCCTCAAGCGGAAGACGCCTTTAAACGGCTCAAGTCTGCCTTTTCTTCGGCTCCCGTGCTCTCCAGACCTGACCCATCTAAACCCTTCCTATTGGAGGTTGATGCCTCCTCAGTGGGAGCTGGAGCTGTCCTTCTACAAAAAAACTCTTCCGGGCATGCTGTTACTTGTGGTTTTTTTTCTAGGACCTTCTCTCCGGCGGAGAGGAACTACTCCATCGGGGATCGAGAGCTTCTAGCCATTAAATTAGCACTTGAGGAATGGAGGCATCTGCTGGAGGGATCAAGATTTCCAGTTATTATTTACACCGATCACAAGAATCTCTCCTACCTCCAGTCTGCCCAACGGCTGAATCCTCGCCAGGCCAGGTGGTCTCTGTTCTTTGCCCGATTTAATTTTGAAATTCACTTTCGGCCTGCCGATAAGAACATTAGGGCCGATGCTCTCTCTCGTTCCTCAGATGCTTCTGAAGTTGAACTCTCTCCGCAACACATCATTCCTCCTGACTGCCTGATTTCCACTTCTCCAGCCTCCATCAGGCAAACTCCTCCAGGGAAGACCTTTGTTTCTCCACGCCAACGCCTCGGAATCCTCAAATGGGGTCACTCCTCCCATCTCGCAGGTCATGCGGGCATCAAGAAATCTGTGCAACTCATCTCCCGCTTCTATTGGTGGCCGACTCTGGAGACTGATGTGGTGGACTTTGTGCGAGCCTGCACTATCTGTGCCCGGGATAAGACTCCTCGCCAGAAGCCCGCTGGTTTTCTTCATCCTCTGCCTGTCCCCGAACAGCCTTGGTCTCTGATTGGTATGGATTTTATTACTGACTTACCCCCATCCCATGGCAACACTGTTATTTGGGTGGTCGTTGATCGATTCTCCAAAATGGCACATTTCATCCCTCTTCCTGGTCTTCCTTCAGCGCCTCAGTTGGCTAAACAATTTTTTGTACACATTTTTCGTCTTCACGGGTTGCCTACGCAGATCGTCTCGGATAGAGGCGTCCAATTCGTGTCTAAATTCTGGAGGGCTCTCTGTAAACAACTCAAGATTAAATTAAATTTTTCTTCTGCATATCATCCTCAATCCAATGGACAAGTAGAAAGAATTAACCAGGTCTTGGGTGATTATTTACGACATTTTGTTTCCTCCCGCCAGGATGACTGGGCAGATCTTCTACCTTGGGCCGAATTCTCGTATAATTTCAGAGTCTCTGAATCTTCCTCCAAATCCCCATTTTTCGTGGTGTACGGCCGTCACCCTCTTCCTCCCCTCCCTACCCCCTTGCCCTCTGGTCTGCCCGCTGTGGATGAAATTTCTCGTGATCTTTCCATCATATGGAGAGAGACCCAAAATTCTCTCTTACAGGCTTCTTCACGCATGAAGAAATTCGCGGATAAGAAAAGAAGAGCTCCTCCCATTTTTTCCCCTGGAGACAAGGTATGGCTCTCCGCTAAATATGTCCGCTTCCGTGTCCCTAGCTATAAGTTGGGACCACGCTATCTTGGTCCTTTCAAAATTTTGCGCCAGATTAATCCTGTCTCTTACAAACTTCTTCTTCCTCCTTCTCTTCGTATTCCTAATGCCTTTCACGTTTCTCTTCTTAAACCACTTATCATTAACCGTTTCTCTCCCAAATCTGTTCCTCCCACTCCTGTCTCCGGCTCCTCGGACATCTTCTCCGTCAAAGAGATTTTAGCATCAAAAAAGGTCAGAGGGAAAACCTTCTTTTTAGTGGATTGGGAGGGTTGTGGTCCAGAAGAGAGGTCCTGGGAACCTGAGGACAATATCCTGGACAAAAGTCTGGTCCTCAGGTTCTCAGGCTCCAAGAAGAGGGGGAGACCCAAGGGGGGGGGTACTGTTACGCCGAGCGCTCCGGGTCCCCGCTCCTCCCCGGAGCGCTCGCTACACTCTCCTCACTGCAGCGCTCTGGTCAGTTCCACTGACCCGGGGCGCTGCGATACCGCCTCCAGCCGGGATGCGATTCGCGATGCGGGTAGCGCCCGCTCGCGATGCGCACCCCGGCTCCCGTACCTGACTCGCTCTCCGTCAGTCCTGTCCCGGCGCGCGCGGCCCCGCTCCCTAGGGCGCGCGCGCGCCGGGTCTTTGCGATTTAAAGGGCCACTGCGCCGCTGATTGGCGCAGTGGTTCCAATTAGTGTTTTCACCTGTGCACTTCCCTATATCACCTCACTTCCCCTTCACTCCCTCGCCGGATCTTGTTGCCATCGTGCCAGTGAAAGCGTTTCCTTGTGTGTTCCTAGCCTGTGTTCCAGACCTCCTGCCGTTGCCCCTGACTACGATCCTTGCTGCCTGCCCCGACCTTCTGCTACGTCCGACCTTGCTTCTGTCTACTCCCTTGTACCGCGCCTATCTTCAGCAGCCAGAGAGGTTGAGCCGTTGCTAGTGGATACGACCTGGTCACTACCGCCGCAGCAAGACCATCCCGCTTTGCGGCGGGCTCTGGTGAAAACCAGTAGTGACTTAGAACCGATCCACTAGCACGGTCCACGCCAATCCCTCTCTGGCACAGAGGATCCACTACCTGCCAGCCGGCATCGTGACAGGGAAACCAGGTACTGCCCATCACCTGCCCTATACTATCCCTACAGTGATCATGGTGGGGGCAGCATCATGTCTGGGGGAAACCAGGTACTGCCCATCACCTGCCCAATACCATCCCTAGAGTGATCATGGTGGGGGCAGCATCATGTCTGGGGGAAACCAGGTACTGCCCATCACCTGCCCAATACCATCCCTACAGTGATCATGGTGGGGGCAGCATCATGTCTGGAGGAGACCAGGTACTGCCCATCACCTGCCCAATACAATCCCTACAGTGATCATGGTGGGGGCAGCATCATGTCTGGAGAACCAGGCACTGCCCATCACCTGCCCAATACCATCCCTACAGTGATCATGGTGGGGGCAGAATCATGTCTGGGGGAAACCAGGTACTGCCCATCACCTGCCCAATACCATCCCTACAGTGGTCATGGTGGGGGCAGCATCATGTCTGGGGGAAACCAGGTACTTTCCATCACCTGCCCAATACCATCCCTACAGTGATCATGGTGGGGGCAGCATCATGTCTGGAGGAAACAGGCACTGCCCATCACCTGCCCAATACCATCCCTACAGTGATCATGGTGGGGGCAGAATCATGTCTGGGGGAAACCAGGTACTGCCCATCACCTGCCCAATACCATCCCTACAGTGATCATGGTGGGGGCAGCATCATGTCTGGGGGAAACCAGGTACTGCCCATCACCTGCCCTATACCATCCCTACAGTGATCATGGTGGGGGCAGCATCATGTCTGGGGGAAACCAGGTACTGCCCATCACCTGCCCAATACCATCCCTACAGTGATCATGGTGGGGGCAGCATCATGTCTGGAGGAAACCAGGTACTGCCCATCACCTGCCCAATACCATCCCTACAGTGATCATGGTGGGGGCAGCATCATGTCTGGGGGAAACCAGGTACTGCCCATCACCTGCCCAATACCATCCCTACAGTGATCATGGTGGGGGCAGCATCATGTCTGGGGGAAACCAGGTACTGCCCATCACCTGCCCTATACCATCCCTACAGTGATCATGGTGGGGGCAGCATCATGTCTGGGGGAAACCAGGTACTGCCCATCACCTGCCCAATACTATCCCTACAGTGATCATGGTGGGGGCAGCATCATGTCTGGGGGAAACCAGGTACTGCCCATCACCTGCCCAATACCATCCCTACAGTGATCATGGTGGGGGCAGCATCATGTCTGGGGGGAAACCAGGTACTGCCCATCACCTGCCCAATACCATCTCTACAGTGATCATGGTGGGGGCAGCATCATGTATGGGGAAAACCAGGTACTGCCCATCACCTGCCCAATACCATCCCTACAGTGATCATGGTGGGGGCAGCATCATATCTGGGGGAAACCAGGTACTGCCCATCACCTGCCCAATACCATCCCTACAGTGATCATGGTGAGGGCAGCATCATGTCTGGAGGAGACCAGGTACTGCCCATCACCTGCCCAATACCATCCCTACAGTGATCATGGTGGGGGCAGCATCATGTCTGGAGGAGACCAGGTACTGCCCATCACCTGCCCAATACCATCCCTACAGTGATCATGGTGGGGGCAGCATCATGTCTGGGGGAAACCAGGTACTGCCCATCACCTGCCCAATACCATCCCTACAGTGATCATGGTGGGGGCAGCATCATGTCTGGGGGAAACCTGGCACTGCCCATCACCTGCCCAGTATTATCCCTACAGTGATCATGGTGGGGGCAGGGGCTCCCCTTATAACACTCCAGCCCTGATATAACCCCCCGTAGTGCTGTATGTTATGGGGCCACTAGTAGTTGTTCTTCGTACACAATCCTATGGGTTTAGCCTGTGACATTCCTGGCCGGTCCATACATCGCTGTGTGTGTCCGATCCCCTCAGGTCCCTGTGATATCCGATATCCGTCGCATTCCTCGTATCGTATGGGAAGTATTTATATGTGAGGGCCATGCAGCACGCAGGGGCCCCGGCTTTGAAGTTCTATGGCCACCGGGAAATACCTGGAGATATGGAGACGCTGGGAACATAGAGTCCGAGTTTAGAATAGACTCGCAGATGTCACCCTGTCATTTATAACACAGCGGGAGCGGAGACCGCAGCGGTGACAACCGCACGATACACATCACGTCACCTCACAGGGATAATCCCCCCAAAACTGACATTTCTTAACTAAAGCCTCGTCTTCTATACAGCTGCTTCACATTCTGGACATGGAAAAGCTGGGTGACAACCAATATGTCCGCAATGAGCGCTCCTACAGGGCCTGTCACAGCTACACCCAGAGCTACGACTTTTCAAGAATTTGGGATGTGCATTGATAACACTGATCAATGCTATGCTACGGCAGGCTGTATAGGCAAGACACCAATAACACTGATCAGTGTTTTGCCTACTGCAGGCTGTATAAGCAGAGTGCCAATAACACTGATCAATGCTTTTTCTATGGCAAGCTGTATAAGCAGAGAGCCAATAACACTGATCAATGCTGTGCTATGGCAGGCTGTTTAAGCAGAGCACCAATAACACTGATCAATGCTTTCTCTATTGCAGGCTGTATAAGCACAGTGCCAATAACACTGATCAATGCTTTTTCTATGGCAAGCTGTATAAGCAGAGCACTAATAACACTGATCAATGCTGTGCTATAGCAGGCTGTATAAGCAGAGTGCTGATAACACTGATCAATGCTGTGTTATGGCAGGCTGTATAAGCGGAGCACCGATGACGCTGATCAATGCTTTCTCTTTAGCAGGCTGTATAAGCAGAGTGCCGATAAAACTGATCAATGCTTTCTCTTTAGAAAGCTGTATAAGCAGAGCACCAATAACACTGATTAATGCTTTTTCTATGGCAGGTTGTATAAGCAGAGTGCCTATAACACTGATCAATGCTGTGTTATAGCAGACTGTATAAGCAGAGCAGCGATAACACTGATCAATGCTGTGCTTTAGCAGGGTGTATAAGCAGAGCACCGATAATACTGATCCATGCTGTGCTATGGCAGGCTGTATAAGCAGAGTACTGATAACACTGATCCATGCTGTGCTATGGCAGGCTGTATAAGTGGAGCACCGATAACACTGATCCATGCTGTGCTATGGCAGGCTGTATAAGTGGAGCACCGATAACACTGATCCATGCTGTGCTATGACAGGCTGTATAAGCGGAGCACCGATAACACTGATCCATGCTGTGCTATGGCAGGCTGTATAAGCAGAGTACTGATAACACTGATCCATGCTGTGCTATGGCAGGCTGTATAAGTGGAGCACCGATAACACTGATCCATGCTGTGCTATGGCAGGCTGTATAAGTGGAGCACCGATAACACTGATCCATGCTGTGCTATGACAGGCTGTATAAGCGGAGCACCGATAACACTGATCCATGCTGTGCTATGGCAGGCTGTATAAGCAGAGCGCTGATAATACTGATCCATGCTGTGCTATGGCAGGCTGTATAAGCGGAGCACCGATAACACTGATCCATGCTGTGCTATGGCAGGCTGTATAAGCAGAGCACTGATAACACTGATCCATGCTTTGCTATGGCAGGCTGTATAAGCGGAGCACTAATAACATTGATCCATGCTGTGCTATGGCAGGCTTTATAAGCGGAGCACTGATAACACTGATCCATGCTTTGCTATGGCAGGCTGTATAAGCGGAGCACTGATAACACTGATCCATGCTGTGCTATGGCAGGCTGTATAAGCGGAGCACCGATAGCACTGATCCATGCTGTGCTATGGCAGGCTGTATAAGCAGAGCACCGATAACACTGATCCATGCTGTGCTATGGCAGGCTGTATAAGCGGAGCACCGATAACACTGATCCATGCTGTGCTATGGCAGGCTGTATAAGCGGAGCACCGATAGCACTGATCCATGCTGTGCTATGGCAGGCTCCTATTGCGCAGCATTGTTCAGTGTTTGCAATTGAAAGATCACAAGTAATAGTCTCCTATGGGGACTGAAAATAGTGAATAAAGTGTAAAAAAAATAGTGATTAAATAAAAATCAACCGTTCTTAATAAAACCACATGATGAATGGCGTAAACGGAAAAAATACCAAACTTCTGCAGAAACGTTGATTTTTGGTCACATCCTATAGAAACTATAGATCACAGAGTAAAAAAATGACCCTCGTACATCCGCGTATACGGAAAACTAAGATTTCTAGGGGTCAGAAGAGGAGGATTTTAAGCGGACTCATTATCTTACTAAAACAAAACCGATATAAATTGGGTATGGTTGTAACCGTATGGGCCTCCAGAATAAAGATAAGGTGTCATTTTATACATTTATTGCACTGTGTGAACACAAAACCCCCCAAAAGTAGCGAAATTATTCAGAAGACTGCCCAATGTCACGGATGCGGCTGCGTCGTCTATAAATACATCCCGGCCCCTAATACCGGCGCTTATCACTTCATTATCCGGCTGCTGGGGCGGTGATGATGGACGCCCGGCCCCAGCTGTGAGCGCCCGCTCTCCCCTATTTGTTTGAGTAATTACACCGATAGGCTTTGGCGCAGGACGCGGTATGACATCAGCGCCTAATGACGAGCCCGGGATTTCCAGTAATCTCGCCGGAGCTCTGGGCTTTGTGGCCACTTTGCTTTTTCGGGATCAGTAGATTATAGCGGAGTTTAATGGATGGATATTAGGGATTCCTGCGTGGGCCGCCTGCGCATACATTAATAATCGTGTCATCACATTCTTCATGTCACCTCTTTGTAATGGTAAAAGTCCGGTATATGAGAATCCTGCCCCAGAGTAGCCTATACATCCAGGATCATAGAGACGCTGACCCCTACAGGAGCAGTGCAGTACTGCAGCTATAGCAAGTCTCTAACCCCACAATGTCTTACGAATTACATCACAATTCAAGCACAGACAATATTTGGGGAGACAAACCATCTATGCCAGGGGTGTCAAACTCAAATTCCTCGGGGGCCGCATCAGCAGTTTGGTCACCATCAAAGGGCCGGTTGTATCTGTAGGACCCTTCCCCCCCCCCCCACATACCGTATATGCCGGTGTATAAGACGACTGGGTGTATAAGACGACCCCCAACTTTTACAGTTAAAATGTAGAGTTTGGAATATACTCGCCATATAAGACTACCCCTCCTACCGCAATGTACAGTACCTTGTAGTTCCCCCCACATTAGGTAGGCAGCATGTTCCCCCACATTAGTAGGAAGCATGTTCCCCCACATTAGGTTGGCAGTATAGTTCCCCCCACATTAGGTAGACAGTATAGTTCCCCCACATTAGGTTGGCAGTATAGTTCCCCCCACATTAGGTTGGCAGTATAGTTCCCCCCACATTAGGTTGGCAGTATAGTTCCCCCCACATTAGGTAGGCAGTATAGTTCCCCCCACATTAGGTTGGCAGTATAGTTCCCCCCACATTAGGTTGGCAGTATAGTTCCCCCCACATTAGGTTGGCAGTATAGTTCCCCCCACATTAGGTAGGCAGCATGTTCCCCCACATTAGGTTGGCAGCATAGTTTCCCCCACATTAGGTAGGCAGTATAGTTCCCCCCACATTAGGTAGGCAGCATGTTCCCCCACATTAGTTGGCAGCATGTTCCCCCACATTAGTTGGCAGCATGTTCCCCCACATTAGTTGGCAGTATAGTTCCTCCCACATTAGGTAGGCAGTATAGTTCCCCCCACATTAGGTTGGCAGTATAGTTCCCCCACATTAGGTTGGCAGTATAGTTCCCCCCACATTAGGTAGGCAGTATAGTTCCCCCACATTAGGTAGGCAGTATGTTCCCCCACATTAGGTTGGCAGCATGTTCCCCCACATTAGTTGGCAGTATAGTTCCCCCCACATTAGGTAGGCAGTATAGTTCCCCCCACATTAGGTAGGCAGCATGTTCCCCCACATTAGTTGGCAGCATGTTCCCCCACATTAGTTGGCAGTATAGTTCCCCCCACATTAGGTAGGCAGCATGTTCCCCCACATTAGTTGGCAGTATAGTTCCCCCACATTAGGTTGGCAGTATAGTTCCCCCACATTAGGTTGGCAGTATAGTTCCCCCCACATTAGGTTGGCAGTATAGTTCCCCCCACATTAGGTAGGCAGCATGTTCCCCCACATTAGGTTGGCAGCATAGTTTCCCCCACATTAGGTAGGCAGTATAGTTCCCCCCACATTAGGTAGGCAGCATGTTCCCCCACATTAGTTGGCAGCATGTTCCCCCACATTAGTTGGCAGCATGTTCCCCCACATTAGTTGGCAGTATAGTTCCTCCCACATTAGGTAGGCAGTATAGTTCCCCCCACATTAGGTTGGCAGTATAGTTCCCCCACATTAGGTTGGCAGTATAGTTCCCCCCACATTAGGTAGGCAGTATAGTTCCCCCACATTAGGTAGGCAGTATGTTCCCCCACATTAGGTTGGCAGCATGTTCCCCCACATTAGTTGGCAGTATAGTTCCCCCCACATTAGGTAGGCAGTATAGTTCCCCCCACATTAGGTAGGCAGCATGTTCCCCCACATTAGTTGGCAGCATGTTCCCCCACATTAGTTGGCAGTATAGTTCCCCCCACATTAGGTAGGCAGCATGTTCCCCCACATTAGTTGGCAGTATAGTTCCCCCACATTAGGTTGGCAGTATAGTTCCCCCACATTAGGTTGGCAGTATAGTTCCCCCCACATTAGGTAGGCAGTATAGTTCCCCCCACATTAGGTAGGCAGCATGTTCCCCCACATTAGTTGGCAGCATGTTCCCCCACATTAGGTTGGCAGTATAGTTCCCCCCACATTAGGTTGGCAGTATAGTTCCCCCCACATTAGGTTGGCAGTATAGTTCCCCCAACATTAGGTTGGCAGTATAGTTCCCACCACATTAGGTTGGCAGTATAGTTCCCCCACATTAGGTAGGCAGTATAGTTCCCCCCACATTAGGTAGGCAGCATGTTCCCCCACATTAGGTTGGCAGTATAGTTCCCCCCACATTAGGTTGGCAGTATAGTTCCCCCCACATTAGGTTGGCAGTATAGTTCCCCCCACATTAGGTAGGCAGCATTTTCCCCCCACATTAGATTGGCAGTATAGTTCCCCCCACATTAGGTTGGCAGTATAGTTTCCCCCACATTAGGTAGGCAGCATGTTCCCCCACATTAGTTGGCAGCATGTTCCCCCACATTAGGTTGGCAGTATAGTTCCCCCCACATTAGGTTGGCAGTATAGTTCCCCCCACATTAGGTAGGCAGTATAGTTCCCCCCACATTAGGTAGGCAGTAAAGTTTCCCCCACATTAGATAGGCAGTATAGTTCCCCCCACATTAGGTAGGCAGTATAGTTCCCCCCACATTAGGTAGGCAGTATAGTTCCCCCAACATTAGGTAGGCAGCATGTTCCCCCACAATAGTTGGCAGCATGTTCCCCCACATTAGTTGGCAGTATAGTTCCCCCCACATTAGGTAGGCAGTATAGTTCCCCCCACATTAGGTAGGCAGCATGTTCCCCCACATTAGTTGGCAGCATGTTCCCCCACATTAGTTGGCAGTATAGTTCCCCCCACATTAGGTTGGCAGCATGTTCCCCCACATTAGTTGGCAGCATGTTCCCCCACATTAGTTGGCAGCATGTTCCCCCACATTAGTTGGCAGTATAGTTCCCCCCACATTAGGTTGGCAGCATGTTCCCCCACATTCGGTTGGCAGCATGTTCCCCCACATTAGTTGGCAGCATGTTCCCCCACATTAGTTGGCAGCATGTTCCCCCACATTAGTTGGCAGTATAGTTCCCCCCACATTAGGTTGGCAGCACCCCCCCCTCCCTCCATCCCCACAGACATACAGCCTCCAGCCATATACAGTGTATGGCTGGAGGCTGTATGTCTGTGTGCTGCCCCCACTGTGATCTGGTCACCGCTCCTCCGGCCCGGGGTCACAATCTACTGCTATGGCCTATGGACCATAGCAGTAGGTGCCAGGACCAGTCGAGCGGTGACCGGAACGCTGAAGAGAAGAAGATAACGTGCTGCCGGAGCTTCCTCCTGCGATGATCCTGCCGTCCTCCTGGTCCTCCCGCGTCTCTATGGTTGTACGCACGGGACGTCACTGACGTACAACCATAGAGGCGGAGGACCAGGAGGACCAAAGGAGGATCGCTAGAGGGCAGACGTTGGTGAAGGCCGGCGGCGGCTACGCAGGCCTCATGACGAGGTCTGGCAGGCCGGATTCGGCCCGCGGGCCTTGTGTTTGACACCCGTGATCTATGCCATAGTTCTCTGACTTGTGGCTGTATAGCTGTTGCAAAACTACAACACCCGGTATTCCCTGACAGCCGCATGCACTGTAGTTATAGCAAAACTACAACTCCCAGCATGCAACAACAGCTGAAGTCTCTCTAGTTTCGGAACTACAACTTCCAGCATTCCCTGACAGCGTCATGATATGTATCTCTTGCAATACTACAACTCCCAGCATTCCCTGACAGCCACATGCTCTGTAACTATAGCAGAACTACAACTCCCAGCATGCAATGACAGCTGAGGTCTCTCTAGTGGCAGAACTACAACTTCCAGCATGCCCTGACACCCTCAGGATCTGTATCTATTGCAATACTACAACCCCCATTATGCACTGACCGCCACGTGCTCTGTAGCTATAGCAGAACTACAACTCCCAGCATGCAATGACAGCTGAGGTCTCTCTAGTTGCAGAACTACAAGTTCCAGCATGCCCTGACACCCTCAGGATCTGTATCTATTGCAATACTACAACTCCCAGCATGTTCTGACAGCCGGAGGCTGTTTAGCTGCTGTAAAACTACAACAACCAGCTTTCTAGCTGTCCGGGCATGCTTAGACGTGTAGTTTTGCAGAACTGTGAGGGTCACAGGTTGGAGACCCTTGATCTACACCAGTGTTTTCCAATCAGTGTGCCTCCAGCTGTTGCAAAACTACACCAACCAGCATGCCCGGACAGCTGTGGCATCAATGCATTTACTTTCTGTAACTGGGTCATGTGATCACCATTCTGACCCACAGAAAAATGACAGTGCTTAATGCAGTGTTTCTCCAACCAGGGTGCCTCCAGCAGTTGCAAAACTACAACTCCCAGCATGCGCAGACAGCCTTCGGCTGTCCGTGCATGCTGGGAGTTGTAGTTTTGCAACAGCTGGAGGCACACTGTTTGCAAATCAGAGATTTGTGATCGGTTATGTTCTGCACTGTAACCACCGCACCACAGACTGCGCCATTCTTGCCACCAGAGTCCACGAAACCTTCCAGAAATAATAAACTAGGCAGATTATGGGTTTACGTTGCTTTGTCTCCACCTCCTGGTGATTTGATGGAACTGCAGTATCTGATGTTTGGTGACAATCAGGACCCTGACAATGACCCCAGGTCCTGACCCCACTAAGGCCCTGACCTGTAATAAATAAAGGGCAACTCCACCCGAAACATTTTCCTGACTGCCGCCCAGCTATCAGAAAATCGTCAGAATAAAGGATCCAGGATGCAGAAATGCTGCAAATCTGCAAAACGGAGGAGAACCGATCCCTCAGATTACTGGGGCCCCTGTATACAGTATATACAGCACTATGTATCTCAGCTCCCTGTATACAGAATATACAGCACAATGTATCTCAGCTCCCTGTATACAGCACTATGTATCTCAGCTCCCTGTATACAGCATATACAGCACAATGTATCTCAGCTCCCTGTATACAGCATATACAGCACAATGTATCTCAGCTCCCTGTATACAATATATACAGCACAATGTATCTCAGCTCCCTGGATACAGTATATACAGCACTATGTATCTCAGCTCCCTGTATACAGCATATACAGCACAATGTATCTCAGCTCCCTGTATACAGCACTATGTATCTCAGCTCCCTGTATACAGCATATACAGCACAATGTATCTCAGCTCCCTGTATACAGCATATACAGCACAATGTATCTCAGCTCCCTGTATACAGCACAATGTATCTCAGCTCCCTGTATACAGCATATACAGCACAATGTATCTCAGCTCCCTGTATACAGCACTATGTATGTCAGCTCCCTGTATACAATATATACAGCACTATGTATCTCAGCTCCCTGTATACAGTATATACAGCACTATGTATCTCAGCTCCCTGAATACAGTATATACAGCACAATGTATCTCAGCTCCCTGTATACAGCATATACAGCACAATGTATCTCAGCTCCCTGTATACAGTATATACAGCACTATGTATCTCAGCTCCCTGTATACAGCACTATGTATCTCAGCTACCTGTATACAGTATATACAGCACTATGTATCTCAGCTCCCTGTATACAGCATATACAGCACAATGTATCTCAGCTCCCTGTATACAGTATATACAGCACTATGTATCTCAGCTCCCTGTATACAGCACTATGTATCTCAGCTACCTTTATACAGTATATACAGCACTATGTATCTCAACTCCCTGTATACAGTATATACAGCACTATGTATCTCAGCTCCCTGTATACAGCACTATGTATCTCAGCTCCCTGTATACAGCACTATGTATCTCAGCTCCCTGTATACAGTATATACAGCACTATGTATCTCAGCTCCCTGTATACAGCATATACAGCACAATGTATCTCAGCTCCCTGTATACAGTATATACAGCACTATGTATCTCAGCTCCCTGTATACAGCACTATGTATCTCAGCTCCCTGTATACAGCACTATGTATCTCAGCACCCTGTATACAATATATACAGCACTATGTATCTCAGCTCCCTGTATACAGCACTATGTATCTCAGCTCCCTGTATACAGCAATATGTATCTCAGCTCCCTGTATACAATATATACAGCAGTATGTATCTCAGCTCCCTGTATACAGCATATACAGCACAATGTATCTCAGCTCCCTGTATACAGTATATACAGCACTATGTATCTCAGCTCCCTGTATACAGCACTATGTATCTCAGCTCCCTGTATACAGCACTATGTATCTCAGCACCCTGTATACAATATATACAGCACTATGTATCTCAGCTCCCTGTATACAGCACTATGTATCTCAGCTCCCTGTATACAGCACTATGTATCTCAGCACCCTGTATACAATATATACAGCACTATGTATCTCAGCTCCCTGTATACAGCACTATGTATCTCAGCTCCCTGTATACAGTATATACAGCACTATGTATCTCAGCTCCCTGTATACAGCACTATGTATCTCAGCTCCCTGTATACAGTATATACAGCACTATGTATCTCAGCTCCCTGTATACAGCACTATGTATCTCAGCTCCCTGTATACAATATATACAGCACTATGTATCTCAGCTCCCTGTATACAGCATATACAGCACAATGTATCTCAGCTCCCTGTATACAGTATATACAGCACTATGTATCTCAGCTCCCTGTATACAGCATATATAGCACAATGTATCTCAGCTCCCTGTATACAGCATATATAGCACAATGTATCTCAGCTCCCTGTATACAATATATACAGCACTATGTATCTCAGCTCCCTGTATACAGCATATACAGCACAATGTATCTCAGCTCCCTGTATACAGTATATACAGCACTATGTATCTCAGCTCCCTGTATACAGCATATATAGCACAATGTATCTCAGCTCCCTGTATACAGCATATACAGCACAATGTATCTCAGCTCCCTGTATACAGTATATACAGCACTATGTATCTCAGCTCCCTGTATACAGCACTATGTATCTCAGCTCCCTGTATACAGTATATACAGCACTATGTATCTCAGCTCCCTGTATACAATATATACAGCACAATGTATCTCAGCTCCCTGTATACAGCACTATGTATCTCAGCTCCCTGTATACAGCACTATGTATCTCAGCTCCCTGTATACACTATATACAGCACTATGTATCTCAGCTCCCTGTATACAGACAATGACCCTGTGTTTAGATATATGATGAATCCCTGAGTTCTGATGGGTGCAGCACCTGATGATAGAATCTATTCACACCCCCATAGAGAACAATGAGCGGTCTATGGGAGTCACATGATCCAGGACACGCCCACTTCTGATGTCATTATATCACTATTACATAGGGTTTTGTTTTTATTGGGGGGGGATCCACCTCTGTCCCTGCAGACCTGGTTACATCTTCATGCTCTGCAGACCGGTCCTGCTGCAGCACTCTTTGATCCCTCATAGGCTGCCCCCTGTGTCCTCTGTGTCCCCTGTATCCTCTGTGTCCCCTGTATCCTCTGTGTTCCCTGTGTCCTCTGTGTCCCCTGTGTCCTCTGTGTCCCCTGTGTCCTCTGTGTCCCCTGTATCCTCTGTGTTCCCTGTATCCTCTGTGTTCCCTGTATCCTCTGTGTCCCCTGTATCCTCTGTGTTCCCTGTGTCCTCTGTGTTCCCTGTATCCTCTGTGTCCCCTGTATCCTCTGTGTTCCCTGTGTCCTCTGTGTCCCCTGTGTCCTCTGTGTTCCCTGTATCCTCTGTGCCCCCTGTGTCCTCTGTGTTCCCTGTATCCTCTGTGTCCCCTGTATCCTCTGTGTCCTCCGTGTCCTCCGTGTCCTCCGCGTCCTCTGTGTCCCCTGTGTCCTCTGTGTCCCCTGTATCCTCTGTGTCCCCTGTGTCCTCTGTGTCCCCTGTATCCTCTGTGTCCCCTGTATCCTCTGTGTCCCCTGTGTCCTCTGTGTCCCCTGTATCCTCTGTGTCCCCTGTGTCCCCTGTGTCCTCTGTGTCCCCTGTATCCTCTGTGTCCTCCGTGTCCTCCGTGTCCTCTGTGTCCCCTGTGTCCTCTGTGTCCCCTGTATCCTCTGTGTCCCCTGTGTCCTCTGTGTCCCCTGTATCCTCTGTGTCCCCTGTATCCTCTGTGTCCCCTGTGTCCTCTGTGTTCCCTGTGTCCTCTGTGTTCCCTGTGTCCTCAGTGTTCCCTGTATCCCCTGTGTCCCCTGTGTCCTCTGTGTCCTCTGTGTCCTCCGTGTCCTCCGTGTCCTCTGTGTCCCCTGTGTCCTCTGTGTCCCCTGTGTCCTCTGTGTCCCCTGTATCCCCTGTGTCCCCTGTGTCCTCTGTGTCCTCTGTATCCTCAGTGTCCCCTGTGTCCTCCGTGTCCCCTGTATCCCCTGTGTCCCCTGTGTCCTCTGTGTCCCCTGTATCCCCTGTGTCCCCTGTGTCCTCTGTGTCCTCAGTGTCCCCTGTGTCCTCAGTGTCCCCTGTGTCCTCCGTGTCCCCTGTGTCCTCCGTGTCCTCTGTCTCCCCTGTGTCCCCTGTGTCCTCTGTATCCTCAGTGTCCCCTGTGTCCTCCGTGTCCCCTGTGTCCTCCGTGTCCTCCATTTCCCCTGTGTCCTCTGTGTCCCCTGTGTCCTCCATTTCCCCTGTGTCCTCCGTGTCCTCCATGTCCCCTGTGTCCTCCGTGTCCTCCGTGTCCCCTGTGTCCTCTGTGTCCCCTATATCCTCTGTGTCCCCTGTGTCCTCTGTGTCCCCTGTATCCTCTGTGTCCCCTGTGTCCTCTGTGTCCCCTGTGTCCTCTGTGTCCCCTGTATCCTCTGTGTCCTCCGTGTCCTCCGTGTCCTCCGTGTCCTCTGTGTCCCCTGTGTCCTCTGTGTCCCCTGTATCCTCTGTGTCCCCTGTGTCCTCTGTGTCCCCTGTATCCTCTGTGTCCCCTGTATCCTCTGTGTTCCCTGTGTCCTCAGTGTTCCCTGTGTCCTCAGTGTCCCCTGTATCCCCTGTGTCCCCTGTGTCCTCTGTGTCCTCTGTGTCCCCTGTGTCCTCTGTGTCCCCTGTATCCTCTGTGTCCCCTGTGTCCTCTGTGTCCCCTGTGTCCTCTGTGTCCCCTGTATCCTCTGTGTCCTCCGTGTCCTCCGTGTCCTCCGTGTCCTCTGTGTCCCCTGTGTCCTCTGTGTCCCCTGTATCCTCTGTGTCCCCTGTGTCCTCTGTGTCCCCTGTATCCCCTGTGTCCCCTGTGTCCTCTGTGTCCTCTGTATCCTCAGTGTCCCCTGTGTCCTCCGTGTCCCCTGTATCCCCTGTGTCCCCTGTGTCCTCTGTGTCCTCTGTATCCCCTGTGTCCCCTGTGTCCTCTGTGTCCTCAGTGTCCCCTGTGTCCTCAGTGTCCTCCGTGTCCCCTGTGTCCTCCGTGTCCTCTGTGTCCCCTGTGTCCCCTGTGTCCTCTGTGTCCTCTGTATCCTCAGTGTCCCCTGTGTCCTCCGTGTCCCCTGTGTCCTCCGTGTCCTCCATTTCCCCTGTGTCCTCTGTGTCCCCTGTGTCCTCCATGTCCTCCATTTCCCCTGTGTCCTCCGTGTCCTCCATGTCCCCTGTGTCCTCCGTGTCCTCCGTGTCCTCCGTGTCCCCTGTGTCCTCTGTGTCCCCTGTGTCCTCTGTGTCCTCTGTGTCCCCTGTGTCCCCTGTGTCCCCTGTGTCCTCAGTGTCCCCCGTGTCCCCCGTGTCCCCCGTGTCCTCCGTGTCCTCTGTGTCCTCCGTGTCCTCCGTGTCCCCTGTGTCCCCTGTGTCCTCCGTGTCCCCTGTGTCCTCCGTGTCCCCTGTATCCCCTGTGTCCCCTGTGTCCTCTGTGCCCCCTGTATCCCCTGTGTCCTCTGTGTCCTGTGTCCTCAGTGTCCCCTGTGTCCTCAGTGTCCCCTGTGTCCTCCGTGTCCCCTGTGTCCTTCGTGTCACCTGTGTCCTCCATGTCCCCTGTGTCCTCAGTGTCCCCCGTGTCCTCCGTGTCCTCTGTGTCCTCCGTGTCCTCCGTGTCCTCCGTGTCCCCTGTGTCCCCTGTGTCCCCTGTGTCCTCTGTGTCCTCTGTGTCCTCAGTGTCCCCTGTGTCCCCTGTGTCCTCAGTGTCCCCCGTGTCCCCCGTGTCCTCCGTGTCCTCTGTGTCCTCTGTGTCCTCCGTGTCCCCTGTGTCCTCCGTGTCCCCTGTGTCCTCCGTGTCCCCTGTATCCCCTGTGTCCCCTGTATCCCCTGTGTCCCCTGTGTCCTCTGTGCCCCCTGTATCCCCTGTGTCCTCTGTGTCCTGTGTCCTCAGTGTCCCCTGTGTCCTCAGTGTCCCCTGTGTCCTCCGTGTCACCTGTGTCCTCCATGTCCCCTGTGTCCTCCGTGTCCCCTGTGTCCTCCGTGCCCCCTGTGTCCTCCGTGTCCCCTGTGTCCTCCGTGTCCCCTGTGTCCTCCGTGTCCCCTGTGTCCTCCGTGTCCCCTGTGTCCTCCGTGTCCTCCATGTCCCCTGTGTCCTCCGTGTCCTCCATGTCCCCTGTGTCCTCCGTGTCCTCCATGTCCCCTGTGTCCTCCGTGTCCCCTGTGTCCTCCGTGTGCCCTGTATCCTCCGTGTCCTCCGTGTCCCCTGTATCCTCCGTGTCCTCTGTGCCCCCTGTGTCCTCCATGTCCTCCGTGCCCCCTGTGTCCTCCGTGCCCCCTGTATCCTCCATGTCCCCTGTGTCCTCCGTGCCCCCTGTGTCCTCCATATCCCCTGTGTCCTCCGTGTCCCCTGTGTCCTCCATGTCCTCCATTTCCCCTGTGTCCTCTGTGTCCCCTGTGTCCTCCGTTTCCCCTGTGTCCTCCGTGTCCCCTGTGTCCTCCATGTCCTCCATTTCCCCTGTGTCCTCCGTGTCCTCCATGTCCCCTGTGTCCTCCGTGTCCCCTGTGTCCTCTGTGTCCCCTGTGTCCTCTGTGTCCCGAGTGTCTTCTGTATCCCCTGTGTCCTCTGTGTCTTCTGTGTCCCCTGTGTCCTCTGTGTCCCCTGTGTCCTCTGTGTCCCGAGTGTCTCCTATATCCTCCATGTCCCCTGTGTCTTCTGTGTCCCCTGTGTCCTCCGTGTCCTTTCTCTACTTGCTCTGCTGGAACTTAATAATCCAAGATGGCTACAAGCACATGTCCACAAAACTTCTCCCCCAGCTTTAGTCACTGCTCAGTTAATTATTACTGCTCAGTCCACTGGACACTTTATGTGTCATACAGTGGGCGGGGCTGTGATCACATGTCATTATATTACTATTATATATTATATCTGTGATGTCATACAGGGGGCGGGGCTGTGATCACATGCCATTATATTACTATTATATCAGTGATGTCATACAGGGGGCGGGGCTGTGATCACTTGTCATTATTTTACTATTATATCAGTGATGTCATACAGGGGGCGGGGCTGTGATCACATGTCATTATATTACATCAGTGATGTCATACAGGAGGCGGGGCTGTGATCACATGTCATTATATTACTATTATATTATATCAATGATGTCATACAGGGGGGCGGGGCTGTGATCACTTGTCATTATATTACTATTATATTATATCAGTGATGTCATACAGGGGGCGGGGCTGTGATCACTTGTCATTATATTACTATTATATTATATCAGTGATGTCATACAGGGGGCGGGGCTGTGATCACATTTCATTATATTACTATTATATTATATCAGTGATGTCATACAGGGGGCAGGGCTGTGATCACATGTCATTATATTACAATTATATCAGTGATGTCATACAGGGGGCAGGGCTGTGATCACATGTCATTATATTACTATTATATTATATCAGTGATGTCATACAGGGGGCGGGGCTGTGATCACATATCATTATATTACTATTATATTATATCAGTGATGTCATACAGGGGGCGGGGCTGTGATCACATATCATTATATTACTATTATATTATATCTGTGATGTCATACAGGGGGCGGGGCTGTGAACACATGTCATTATATTACTATTATATCAGTGATGTCATACAGGGGGCGGGGCTGTGAACACATGTCATTATATTACTATTATATCAGTGATGTCATACAGGGGGCGGGGCTGTGAACACATGTCATTATATTACTATTATATCAGTGATGTCATACAGGGGGCGGGGCTGTGATCACATGTCATTATATTATTATTATATCAGTGATGTCATACAGGGGGCGGGGCTGTGATCACATGTCATACAGCAGCCATGCCTGTTCTATTATGTGCGATACATTGTATCCGAGTGTGAGGAAACTCAATGTAATCTCATCAATATTAATTGATTGGCTGCAGAATCCAGAGCAATGAACGTGCGGGGTCCACTGCCCGCCCTATAGACTGAACCAGAGAAGTAGTACTGTGCGTCTACAGACTGAACAGAGAAGTGGTACTCTGCACCTATAGATTGAACCAGAGAAGTGGTACTGTGGGTCTATAGACTGAAACAGAGAAGTAGTACTGTGTGTCTATAGACTGAACGGAAGAATTAGTACTGTGCAAATGTAGACTAAACCAGAGAAGTGGTACTGTGCACCTATAGACTGAACCAAAGAAGTAGTACTGTGTGTCTATAGACTGAACCAGAGAAGTAGTACTGATCGTCTATAGACTGAACCAGAGAAGTGGTACTGTGCGTCTATAGACTGAACCAGAGAAGTGGTACTGTGCAAATATAGACTAAACCAAAAAAGTAGTACTGTGCGTCTATAGACTGAACCAGAGAAGTAGTATTGTGCATCTATAGACTGAACCAGTGAAGTGGCACTGTGCATCTATAGGCTGAACCAGAGAAGTAGTACTGTGTATTTATAGACTGAAACAGAGAAGTGGTACTGTGTGTCTATAGACTGAACCAGAGAAGTGGTACTGTGCATCTATAGACTGAACCAGAGAAGTAGTACTGTGCATTTATAGACTGAAACAGAGAAGTGGTACTGTGTGTCTATAGACTGAACCAGAGAAGTAGTACTGTGCATTTATAGACTGAACCAGAAAAGTGGTACTGTGCGTCTATAGACTGAACCAGAGAAGTAGTACTGTGCATTTACAGACTGAAACAGAGAAGTGGTACTGTGTGTCTATAGACTGAACCAGAGAAGTAGTACTGTGCATTTATAGACTGAACCAGAGAAGTGGTACTGTGCGTCTATAGACTGAACCAGAGAAGTGGTACTGTGCAAATATAGACTAAACCAAAAAAGTAGTACTGTGCGTCTATAGACTGAACCAGAGAAGTGGTACTGTGAAAATGTAGACTAAACCAGAGAAGTGGTACTGTGCGTCTACAGACTGAACCAAAGAAGTAGTACTGTGCGTCTATAGACTGAAACAGAGAAGTGGTACTGTGTGTCTATAGACTGAACCAGAGAAGTAGTACTGTGCATTATAGACTGAACCAGAAAAGTGGTACTGTGCATCTATAGACTGAACCAGAGAAGTAGTACTGTGCATTTATAGACTGAAATAGAGAAGTGGTACTGTGCGTCTATAGACTGAACCAGAGAAGTAGTACTGTGTGTCTATAGACTGAACCAGAGAAGTGGTACTGTGCGTCTATAGACTGAACCAGAGAAGTAATACTGTGCATTTATAGACTGAAATAGAGAAGTAGTACTGTGCATCTATAGACTGAACCAGAGAAGTGGTACTGTGCACTGTCCAACTATCCAGAATAATGGAAGTGATACTGTGCACTGTTCATACATGTAGGATGTACCCTGCAGTCTGGCGTCAGGTCCGGTCTTGTCTGTGTTTTCTGGTTTGCGGCGGTTTCTGGAGATGTTTTCAGACCTGCGATCAGATGCGTGTTATATTTCTGGCGCCATAATCTGCCCGGATAATTTACTATCATTTATAATATCTTCTGCGCCTTAATTATTTCTGTTTGTGGGTAATCTGGGTGGCAGCAAATATGGCGGCTATTACATTATCACTCAGCTTTCCTAGAGCCCTGCACCTAACCTTCCTTTAGACCATTATCATCCATATCTATATAATATTCTAAACCAGGGGTCTCAAACTCGCGGCCCCCTGCACAGGACCAGATGACGCTCCAGGCCCCTATGTTAAAATAGGCCCAGGGGCCCGCATAGGTGGCCTGCTGCATGGGTGGCTTGCTGCATGGGTGGTCTGCTGCATAGGTGGCCTGCTGCATGGGTGGTCTGCTGCATGGGTGGTCTGCTGCATGGGTGGCCTGCTGCATGGGTGGTCTGCTGCATAGGTGGTCTGATGCATGGGTGGCCTGCTGCATGGGTGGCCTGCTGCATGGGTGGCCTGCTGCATAGGCTGCCAAGCGCTTGCGCTGCGTCTGCCGTTGCAACCGCGGTCGTAAGTGGTGTTAATAGAGCTTGTAGTGGTGTGACCGCTGCCGCACATCGGACGTAGAGCTTGTACATTGGTGGGCGGAGTCTAGCTGCACCGCGCTGAGGACGGCGCCGATGTCCGGAAAGAAGACAACGTTAGCAAACACAGCAGCAGTGGAGCCACAGGAGCCTGCGCGGTACATTACATAGCGGTTGTTTTAGGGTGAATGGGGCATGAGGGGCAGTAATATAGAGAAGGGGTGAAGGCGTGAAGCATTATAATGTGTATACATTCAGAGGGCGCAGTGTGTGGCAGGGTTAAATTTAGAGCATGATGGGGGCATTATATGTGAGGGGCACAGGATGGGGGCATTATATGTGAGGGGCACATGATGGGGGCATTATATGTGAGGGGCACATGATGGGGGCATTATATGTGAGGGGCACATGATGGGGGCATTATATGTGAGGGGCACATGATGGGGGCATTATATGTGAGGGGCACATGATGGGGGCATTATATGTGAGGGGCACATGATGGGGGCATTATATGTGAGGGGCACATGATGGGGGCATTATATGTGAGGGGCACATGATGGGGGCATTATATGTGAGGGGCACATGATGGGGGCATTATATGTGAGGGGCACATGATGGGGGCATTATATGTGAGGGGCACATGATGGGGGCATTATATGTGAGGGGCACATTGTCGACAAGCCCATCACCCTTGTGTTCTAGGGGAGTAAAGTAACATAATAGACGGACCCATCACCCTTGTGTTTTAGGGGAGTTAAACAACACAATAAACCGACCCATCATCCCGTGTTTTAGGGGAGTAAAGTAACATTGTTGACAGACCCTTCATTCCTGTGTTCTAGGGGATTAAATTAGCATAATAGAAAGATCCATCACCCTTGTGTTCTAGGGGAGTTAAGTAACATAATAGATAGCATAATCGAAAGATCCATCATCCCGTGTTCTAGGGGAGTAAAGTAACATTGTTGACAAGCCCATCATCCTTGTGTTCTAGGGTAGTAAAGTAACATGAAAGACAGAACAATCACCCTTGTGTTCTAGGGGAGATAAGTGCCATATAGAACGATCCACCACCCTGTGTTCTATGGGAGTTAAGTTACATGAAAGACAGACACATCATCCTGTGTTCCAGGGGAGTAAAGTAACATTGTTGACAGACCCATCACTCCTGTGTTCTAGAGGATTAAATTAACATAATAGACAGACCCATCACCCTTGTGTTCTAGGGGAGATAAGTGCCATAATAGAAAGACCTATCACCCTGTGTTCTAGGGTAGTAAAGTAACATGATAGACAGACCCATCACCCTTGTGTTCTAGGGGAGTTAAGTAAAGTGAAAGACAGACCCATCATCCTGTGTTTCAGGGGAGTTAACATAACATTTTGTCCTCCCTGAGCTCGCCTTAGGACACGTGTGTTATGGTTTGACAGGTGTACTACCCCAGTCAAACTCCCTATAATAGACAGACCCTGGGAGTAAAGTAACATGAAAGACAGACTCATCACCCTTGTTTTCTAGGGGAGTTAAGTAACATTATACACAGACCCATCATCCCGTGTTCTAGGGGAGTTAAGTAACATTATAGACAGACCCATCACCCTGTGTTCTAGTGGAGTTAAGTAACATTATAGACAGACCCATCACCCTGTGTTCTACGGGAGTTAAGTAACATTATAGACAGACCCATCACCCTGTGTTCTAGGGGAGTTAAGTAACATTATAGACAGACCCATCACCCTGTGTTCCAGGGGAGTTAAGTAACATTATAGACAGACCCATCACCCTGTGTTCTAGGGGAGTTAAGTAACATTATAGACAGACCCATCACCCTGTGTTCTAGGGGAGTTAAGTAACATTATAGACAGACCCATCACCCTGTGTTCTAGGGGAGTTAAGTAACATTATAGACAGACCCATCACCCTGTGTTCTACGGGAGTTAAGTAACATTATAGACAGACCCATCACCCTGTGTTCTAGGGGAGTTAAGTAACATTATAGACAGACCCATCACCCTGTGTTCTAGGGGAGTTAAGTAACATTATAGACAGACCCATCACCCTGTGTTCTACGGGAGTTAAGTAACATTATAGACAGACCCATCACCCTGTGTTCTAGGGGAGTTAAGTAACATTATAGACAGACCCATCACCCTGTGTTCTAGGGGAGTTAAGTAACATTATAGACAGACCCATCACCCTGTGTTCTAGGGGAGTTAAGTAACATTATAGACAGACCCATCACCCTGTGTTCCAGGGGAGTTAAATAACATTATAGACAGACCCATCACCCTGTGTTCCAGGGGAGTTAAATAACATTATAGACAGACCCATCACCCTGTGTTCCAGGGGAGTTAAATAACATTATAGACAGACCCATCACCCTGTGTTCTAGGGGAGTTAAGTAACATTATAGACAGACCCATCACCCTGTGTTCTAGGGGAGTTAAGTAACATTATAGACAGACCCATCTTTCTAATATTCAAGGACTCTATAGTGATAGGGTCTTTTCCCAGGACTGGTGCATAGAAAACATGGAGCTGATATTTAACAAGGGGGGATTCTTTACAGTAAGGGCAGTGAGGCTCATTATCTATGTTACTATGTGACTATGTTATGGATACAGGACTCTCCAGCTGCTGCAAAACTACAACTCCCAGGATTTTCTGCTGTGTTATTTGTGTTTTTATATTATATCATTATGTATAAAATCCGGATGGAACGTGGCTGCCGGAATGTGACAATTACATGTAGATTATATATATACTGCAGCATTCTCGGGTACATTGCATTGTGGCTACTCATGATGAACATCCTGCGATACCTGACAGACAACTCATCCCTGTGACACAGACCTGGACTATAATAATCACCGGCTATTATAAGCCCCGAGCCACCAGGTCATCAGGGCCACGGGCTGAGATTCTTCTAGTGTCCTTGTTCATTGTGTGATCCCACAATGCAATGTGTGTACATCAGTGGTCTCAAACTGTGGCCCTCCAGATGTTTCAAAATTTTAACTCCTAGCATGATCAGACAGCCAAAAGCCTGTCTGCCTTTTCCAGGGGGTCCACTTTGTCCCTGAAAGGTAAATCAAGGCCTTTGTGAAGTGGTCTTCAAACTGCAGTCCTCCAGATGCTGCAAATCTTCAACTCCCAGCATGCCCGGACAGCCAACGGCTGTCCGGGCATGCTGGGAGTTGAAGTTTTGCCACATCTGTACATGAACCAGCAGAATTGTGAGCGCAGCTCTGGGTGTGAATGGAGTAATAAATTATGCAGATTGTAAGGCTTTGCCTATTGTATGTACAGCGCTCTGGAACCAAGGGCGCTATAAACATAATTATTATTTAACCAGTAAAATGCTGGGTAGGTGAAGCAGAGCTGGGTCCGCGCTGAGGGAGGTCGGGCAGGTCCTTCTTGCCCGGACTTGCAGCCTCCTTTGTGTCAGGAGACATGAACGGGATTAGATGGAGCTTTGTGTAAATGCCGATGATCCTGATACAATGACACAAGGGATCCGGGTGATTCCTGAACAATAATGAGGATTAGATCTGATTACAGCTTCATCCTGCCTCATTAGTAAAGAAAACAGGAGACAATAGCTGCCAGCAATGTGGAGGCTGCGGGTGATGTGAAAGCTGTGGGTGATGTGGTGGCTGCGGGTGATGTGGTGGCTGCGGGTGATTAATAGGTTGAGGGGTGATGTGGAGGCTGCGGGTAACATAGAGGCTGAGGGTGATGTGGAGGCTGTGGGTGATGTTGAGGATGTGGGTGATGTGGAGGATGTGGAGGATGTGGGTGATGTGGAGGATCAGAGTGATTTGGAGGCTGTGGGTGACATGGAGGATGTGGGTGAAATGGAGGCTCTGGGGTGACATAGTGGCTGCGGATGATGAAGAGGTTGTGGGTGACATGACGGCTGTGGGTGACGTAGAGGATGTGTGTGACAAGGAGGATGTGAGTGACATGAAGGATGTGGGTTATATGGAGGCTATGGGTGATGTGGAGGATGTGGGTGATATGGAGGCTGTGGATGGTGTGGAGGCTGTGGGTGGCATGGAGGATTTGGGTAATGTGGAGGCTGTGGGTGACGTGGAGGCTGTGGGTGATGTGGAGGCTGTGGGTGACGTGGAGGCTGTGGGTGACATGGAGGATGTGGGTGACATGGAGGATGTGGGTAATGTGGAGTCTGTGGGTGATGTGGAGGCTGTGGGTGACATGGAGGCTATAGGTGATGTGGAGGCTGTAGGTGACATGGAGGATGTGGGTGACATGGACGAAGTGGATGACATGGAGGCTGGGGGTAACATGGAGGATGTGGGTGACATGGAGGAAGTGGATGACATGGAGGCTGGGGGTAACATGGAGGATGTGGGTGACATGGAGGCTGTGGGTGACATGGAGGATGTGGGTGACATGGAGGATGTGGGTGATGTGGAGGCTGTGGGTGATGTGGAGGCTGTGGGTGATGTGGTAACAGGGGGCGATGAAGAATTTGTGGGTTAATGTGGTGGCTGTGGGGATGTGGAGGCTGTCGGTGACATAGAGACAGGAGGAAGTGGGTGATGAGGAGGATATGGGTGACATGGAGGCTGGGGGGTAACATGGAGGCTGTGGGTGACATGGAGGATGTGGGTGACATGGAGGATGTGGGTGACATGGAGGATGTGGGTGATGTGGAGGATGTGGGTGATGTGGAGGATTTGGGTGACATGGAGGATGTGGGTGATGTGGAGGCTGTAGGTGATGTGGAGGCTGTAGGTGATGTGGAGGCTGGGGGTAACATGGAGGCTGTGGGTGACATGGAGGATGTGGGTGACATGGAGGCTGTGGGTGATGTGGAGGCTGTGGGTGATGTGGAGGCTGTAGATGATGTGGAGGCTGTGGGTGACATGGAGGATGTGGGTGACATGGAGGATGTGGGTGATGTGGAGGATGTGGGTGACATGGAGGATGTGGGTGATGTGGAGGCTGTAGGTGATGTGGAGGCTGTGGGTGACAAGGAGAATTTCTCATCATCATCGCCTCCATGATCCCAAACAAGTCCCATCTGTCATGAGGTGGGAGCCATTAGAGGGGCCTGTCGCTGGTCATGGAGGAAGACCCCCGAATATCATCCACAACAAGTCCTGGGGTCCATACTATGTGTACGACAGGGGCCCTATAGGGGGCGCCATCACGTCTTTATCAAACTTAGAGAAGCCGTGCAGTCGCCCATAACAACCAATCAGATTCCAGCTTAATTAATAAAGTCTCTGAGAAATGAAAGCTGGGATGTGATTGGTTGCTATGGGCGACTGTCTCTGAGGAGATTCTCCATTGTCTCCCTCACACATTGGCCCAGACTTATCAAACTGTGTCAGAGAAAAAGGGATTTTCCCCCAGCGACCAATCACAGCTCAGCTAACGAGCTCTGGTAAAGTGAAAGCTGAGCTGTGATTGGTTGCTCCACTTTTATTCTCACACAGTTTGATAAATCTGGGCCATTGTGCGAAATCGCCATAGAAACGGTGAGTGTGATACATCATAGTGAGTTACCCCATACACCCCATTATAGTGTGGCCCCTGTGGGCCCCGTCCTGGAATGTGCAGCTACGAAATCTAACGACTCTAATTATTTTCTGTAATTGCAGCCAATAATGGCGGAATCTTGTAATTAATCCAGGAATGTGACTGATTTATTACACGGACATTCCACACTGCTCCCCGTGACTGCCGGACGCCAGCCGGCTCGGATACACTACTACACCTGATAGGCTTAGATACATGGCTCAGCATTGAATACTACATATAATATAGGCTTAGATACATGGCTCAGCAGACTGCATCACACATGAAAGGCTTAGATACATGGCTCAGCAGACTGCATCACACATGAAAGGCTTAGATACATGGCTCAGCATTGAATACTACATATGATATAGGCTTAGATACATGGCTCAGCATTAAATACTACATATGATATAGGCTTAGATACATGGCTCAGCAGACTGCATCACACATGAAAGGCTTAGATACATGGCTCAGCAGACTGCATCACACATGAAAGGCTTAGATACATGGCTCAGCAGACTGCATCACACATGAAAGGCTTAGATACATGGCTCAGCAGACTGCATCACACATGAAAGGCTTAGATACATGGCTCAGCAGACTGCATCACACATGAAAGGCTTAGATACATGGCTCAGCATTGAATACTACATATGATATAGGCTTAGATACATGGCTCAGCAGACTGCATCACACATGAAAGGCTTAGATACATGGCTCAGCACTGAATACTACATATGATATAGGCTTAGATACATGGCTCAGCAATGAATACTACATATAATATAGGCTTAGATACATGGCTCAGCAGACTGTATCACACATGAAAGGCTTAGATACATGGCTCAGCAGTGAATACTACATATGATATAGGCTTAGATACATGGCTCAGCAGTGAATACTACATATGATATAGGCTTAGATACATGGCTCAGCAGTGAATACTACATATGATATAGGCTTAGATACATGGCTCAGCAGTGAATACTACATTTGATATAGGCTTAGATACATGGCTCAGCAGACTATATCACACATGAAGGCTTAGATACATGTCTCAGCAGACTGTATCACACATAAAAGGCTTAGATACATGGCTCAGCAGAGAACGTCACATATGATAGACTTGGATACATGACTTAGCAGACAGTATCACACATGATAGGTTTAGATACACAACACAGCAGACAGTATCCCATATAAAATAATTAGGTAGATGGCCTGATAGTTGAGAGCAATGTTTCCCAACCAGGTGCCTCCAGCTGTTGCAAAACTACAACTCCCAGCATGCCCGGACAGCCAAAGGTGGCACACTGGTTGGGAAACACTAGTTTAGAAAATAGTATCACACATGATAGGCTCAGATACATGGCTCGGCATATAGTATATCACACATGATAGGCTCAGATACATGGCTCAGCATATAGTATATAACACATGATAGGCTCAGATACATGGCTCGGCATATAGTATATAACACATGATAGGATCAGATACGGTTTCAGAAGACAGGTTAACAAATGATGGGATTAGGTACATGGTTCAGCAGATCACATCACAGAGGAGAGGTTTAGATACAGCAGCGCAGCAGACTGTATCACACATTTTTAAGGCTTAGACACAGTCACACAACAGACAGTATCACACACTATGGGCTTATCTACAGTAACTCAGCAAACAGCATCACACCTGACAGGATTAGATATAACAGTTCAGCAAAATGTATCACACACAATAGGTTTAGATACAGCAACTCAAGGTACTGCATCACACATGACAGCTTCATATATCATAACTCTATTATATACAGTGGCTCAACAAAGAGTATCACACGTAAAGCAAACAGTATCACACATGATGGGGTTAGATACATTCTCTTATATATCACTACATGTGGTGACATTCTGGTTATTTTAGCTGTTATTAATGTAGCGTTTATTAATGACTCGATATAAGTATCATACAAGTCAGGATTAGATACATTCCAATATATCATTAAAAGTGGAGACATTCTGGTTATTATAGAGGATGTTAATGACTGTATATAAGTATAATACATCAGGATTAGATACATTCTCTCTTATATATCATTAGATGTGGTGACATTGTTATTGTAGTGTTTATTAATGACTGGATACAAGTATCACACATGTCAGGATTAGATACATTCCACTATATCATTTAGGTCTGGATACATTCAAATACTCCATCTAAAGTGCTTCTTAAGTGTGACATCAAGAATTATACCAGAAGGGAACAAAAGGGAACTAACTCAACATTATAACTACAATAGTAAGTCGCTCTTTTTCAGAAAAAAAAAAACAAAAAACAAACATGCACTCACTTATTACTTACATCATTGCGATACATTTCCTCTTCTATCCCCCACTGATTTCTCCGGTGGACTCTATATACATCTGTCCATCCCTCCTTCCCTCACCTGTGTATTGCTCGCATGCACTGCTCACCATCATAAACCACCCAAAGTCACCTCATTCCATGGTACAGCACAGAAGTCGCTCCATCACTTCCCCCAGCCATCTGCTCTCCCTCTTCTTTCTTCTGCTTTTAGCTGCTGGGGACATCGCTCCTAATCCTGACCCACCTTTCACTAATACTTGCTCTACACTACCTACCTCTTGTGGAACCACTACAAACTAACTGCGCTCTCCTAAACTCTCGATCTGTGTGCAATAAGCTCTCCCAGATTCATGACTTACTTCTCCCTAATTCTCTTAATCTGCTGGATCTCACAGAAACATGGATACAACCTTCTGCTTCTCTCGCTGCTTTATCTTATGGTGACCTTCACTTTTCCCCTAGATCTGACACCAGGCATGGTGGAGGAGTTGGGGTGCTTCTAGCCCCACAATGCTCTTTCCAAGTCATCCCCCCATTACCCTCACTCACGTTTCCCTCTTTTGAGGTCCACACCCTCAGGCTCTTCCACCCATTGTCTCTCAGAGTGGCGGTCATCTATCGTCCTCTTGGTTCTCCCCAAATGTTCCTGGATCATTTTGCCACCTGGCTCCCTCATTTTCTTTCCTCAGAAACACCTACACTCATCAGGGGTGATTTTAATATCCCCATTGATCCCCCAATCTCCTCTTCTGCCTCTCGGCTTCTGTCTCTAACCTCCTCCTTTGCCCTTTCACAGCTTCCTGACTCTCCACACACAAGGATGGGAATACACTGGACTGGATCTTCTCTAGACTTTGCTCTGTCTCTAAATTCACTAATTCTCCTTTTGAGCTCTCTGACCACAACCTTCTCTCTGACCACAACCTTCTCTCTTTCTCTCTGACCACAACCTTCTCTCTTTCTCTCTGACCACAACCTTCTCTCTTTCTCTCTGACCACAACCTTCTCTCTTTCTCTCTGACCACAACCTTCTCTCTTTCTCTCTGACCACAACCTTCTCTCTTTCTCTCTGACCACAACCTTCTCTCTTTCCCTCTGACCACAACCTTCTCTCTTTCTCTCTGACCACAGCCTTCTCTCTTTCTCTCGGACCACAACCTTCTCTCTTTCTCTCTGACCACAACCTTCTCTCTTTCTCTCTGACCACAACCTTCTCTCTGACCACAACCTTCTCTCTTTCTCTCGGACCACAACCTTCTCTCTTTCTCTCTGACCACAACCTTCTCTCTTTCTCTCTGACCACAACCTTCTCTCTTTCTCTCTGACCACAACCTTCTCTCTTTCTCTTGGACCACAACCTTCTCTCTTTCTCTCTGACCACAACCTTCTCTCTTTCTCTCTGACCACAACCTTCTCTCTTTCTCTCTGACCACAACCTTCTCTCTTTCTCTCTGACCACAACCTTCTCTCTTTCTCTCGGACCACAACCTTCTCTCTGACCACAACCTTCTCTCTTTCCCTCGGACCACAACCTTCTCTCTTTCTCTCTGACCACAACCTTCTCTCTTTCTCTCTGACCACAACCTTCTCTCTTTCTCTCTGACCACAACCTTCTCTCTTTCTCTCTGACCACAACCTTCTCTCTTTCTCTCTGACCACAACCTTCTCTCTTTCTCTCTGACCACAACCTTCTCTCTTTCTCTCTGACCACAACCTTCTCTCTTTCTCTCTGACCACAACCTTCTCTCTTTCTCTCGGACCACAACCTTCTCTCTTTCCCTCTGACCACAACCTTCTCTCTTTCTCTCTGACCACAACCTTCTCTCTTTCTCTCTGACCACAACCTTCTCTCTTTCTCTCGGACCACAACCTTCTCTCTTTCTCTCTGACCACAACCTTCTCTCTTTCTCTCGGACCACAACCTTCTCTCTTTCTCTCGGACCACAACCTTCTCTCTTTCTCTCGGACCACAACCTTCTCTCTTTCTCTCGGATCACAACCTTCTCTCTTTCTCTCTGACCACAACCTTCTCTCTTTCTCTCTGACCACAACCTTCTCTCGGACCACAACCTTCTCTCTTTCTCTCTGACCACAACCTTCTCTCTTTCTCTATCAGTAACTCCTATCCTCTTCCGGACACTCCAACCTTGTACACTTACAGAAACCTTCGTGCCATAAACACCAGTCAATTTATAGACGTTCTACAATCTTCACTATCACCAATCTCTTCTCTCTCCTGCCCTAATCTAGCAGCCAAACATTACCATGACACCCTAAAGTCTACCCTGGATCCAATGGCACCCTCTAAAACACCAACCTCCCGATACAGACGGCAGCCACCCTGGCACACGCTAACAACCCGCTTTCTCAGGCGATGCTCTAGGTGCTGAACGTCTTCAGACTATCTGCACTATAAATTCCTGCTTAATCCTATTACTCCGCTCTTCATCTCACAAACATATTTTACCTCCCTCATCTCCTCTCTGTCTAACATCCCAAAACACCTTTTTGACACGTTCAACTCTCTCCTTCGGCCTAAAGTACAGACCCCAATCACTGATCTCTGTGCTGAAGACCTGGCCAAATACTTCAAAACTAAAATCGATGACATTCGTGATGAAATCCTCTCCCAGTCCCCTAAAAGTTCTGATCCAATTCCCAGTCACGTCTCCTCTTCATCACTCTCAGTTTTTGGGCCTGTAATGGAGGATGAGGTTTCCAGGCTCCTCCGTGCGCCCCACTACCTGCTCTAGTGACCCCCATGCCTTCACACCTCATCCAGTCTCTCTCTCCTGCTATCAGCTGTCACCTAACTAAAATCGTTAACCTCTCCCTCTCTTCTGGGGTCTTTCCCTCCTCCTTCACACACTCTATCATAACCCACTATTGAAAAAACCATCTCTGGACCCGTCCTGTGCAGCCAACTATCGACCCGTCTCAAATCTCCCCTTTATCTCCAAACTCCTGGAACGCTTGGTCTATTCCCGCCTTATCCGCTATCTCTCCGAGAACTCTCTCCTTGACCCCTTACAGTCTGGTTTCCGCTCCCTTCACTCCACAGAAACGGCCCGAACCAAAGTCACTGACGATCTTCTGACGGCCAAATCAAATGGCAATTTCTCTTTACTGATTCTCTTGGACCTGTCTGCGGCTTTTGACACTGTGGATCACTAACTCCTCCTCAGTCTCCGCTCCATCGGTCTCCAGGACTCTGCTCTCGCCTGGTTTTCCTCCTATATCTCTTTCTGGCCGCTCCTTTAGCGTCTCGTTTTCTGCCTCTACTTCTTCTCCTCTTCCTCTTGCTGTCGGGGTTCCCCAGGGATCGGTCCTGGGTCCTCTACTCTTTTCACTCTACACATCCCCCATTGGAAAAACAATCAGTAGATTTGGTTTCCAGTACCACCTCTACGCTGATGACACCCAAATCTATACCTCCTCCGCCAACATCACCCCTGAACTCCTACAGAATACCAGTGACTGTCTCTCTGCTGTCTCAGACATCACCCCTGCACTCCTACAGAATACTAGTGACTGTCTCTCTGCTGTCTCAGACATCCCCCCTGCACTCCTACAGAATACCAGTGACTGTCTCTCTGCTGTCTCAGACATCACCCCTGCACTCCTACAGAATACCAGTGACTGTCTCTCTGCTGTCTCAGACATCCCCCCTGCACTCCTACAGAATACCAGTGACTGTCTCTCTGCTGTCTCAGACATCACCCCTGCACTCCTACAGAATACCAGTGACTGTCTCTCTGCTGTCTCAGACATTCCCCCTGCACTCCTACAGAATACCAGTGACTGTCTCTCTGCTGTCTCAGACATCCCCCCTACACTCCTACAGAATACCAGTGACTGTCTCTCTGCTGTCTCAGACATCCCCCCTACACTCCTACAGAATACCAGTGACTGTCTCTCTGCTGTCTCAGACATCACCCCTGCACTCCTACAGAATACCAGTGACTGTCTCTCTGCCGTCTCAGACATCACCCCTGCACTCCTACAGAATACCAGTGACTGTCTCTCTGCTGTCTCAGACATCATGTCCTCTTTATATCTGAAACTAAATCTTTCTAAAACAGAACTTCTTGTTTTTTCTCCATTAACTTATCCTGTACCTACCCTGACATTTCCATCTCGGTATGTGGTTCTACCATAACGCCCGGGCAGCAGTCTCGCTGTCTTGGATTATACTGGACTCTGATCTGTCTCTCACTCCCCATATTCAGTCTCTTTCACGTTCTTGTCACCTGCATCTCAAAAACATTTCCAGAATCCGCCCGTTTCTCACGACTGAATCTGCTAAAACTCTCATTATTGCTCTGATTCCCTCCGGCCCCGAATACTGTAACTCTTTACTAATAGGCCAAACTCTCCTCTCCAGTCCATCCTTAATGCCGCAGCCAGACTCATCTTCTTCTCCAGCCGCTACACCGACGCCTCCTCCCTGTGCCAGTCGCTACACCGACGCCTCCTCCCTGTGCCAGTCACTACACCGACGCCTCCTCCCTGTGCCAGTCACTACACCGACGCCTCCTCCCTGTGTCAGTCACTACACCGACGCCTCCTCCCTGTGCCAGTCACTACACAGATGCCTCCTCCCTGTGCCAGTCACTACACCGACGCCTCCTCCCTGTGCCAGTCACTACACAGATGCCTCCTCCCTGTGCCAGTCACTACACCGACGCCTCCTCCCTGTGCCAGTCACTACACAGACGCCTCCTCCCTGTGCCAGTCACTACACCGACGCCTCCTCCCTGTGCCAGTCACTACACAGATGCCTCCTCCCTGTGCCAGTCACTACACCGACGCCTCCTCCCTGTGCCAGTCACTACACCGACGCCTCCTCCCTGTGCCAGTCACTACACCGACGCCTCCTCCCTGTGCCAGTCACTACACCGACGCCTCCTCCCTGTGCCAGTCACTACACAGACGCCTCCTCCCTGTGCCAGTCACTACACCGACGCCTCCTCCCTGTGCCAGTCACTACACCGACGCCTCCTCCCTGTGCCAGTTACTACACCGACGCCTCCTCCCTGTGCCAGTCACTACACAGACGCCTCCTCCCTGTGCCAGTCACTACACAGACGCCTCCTCCCTGTGCCAGTCACTACACAGACGCCTCCTCCCTGTGCCAGTCACTACACAGACGCCTCCTCCCTGTGCCAGTCACTACACAGACGCCTCCTCCCTGTGCCAGTCACTACACAGATGCCTCCTCCCTGTGCCAGTCACTACACAGACGCCTCCTCCCTGTGCCAGTCACTACACAGACGCCTCCTCCCTGTGCCAGTCACTACACCGACGCCTCCTCCCTGTGCCAGTCACTACACCGACGCCTCCTCCCTGTGCCAGTCACTACACCGACGCCTCCTCCCTGTGCCAGTCACTACACAGACGCCTCCTCCCTGTGCCAGTCACTACACAGACGCCTCCTCCCTGTGCCAGTCACTACACCGACGCCTCCTCCCTGTGCCAGTCACTACACCGACGCCTCCTCCCTGTGCCAGTCACTACACCGACGCCTCCTCCCTGTGCCAGTCACTACACCGACGCCTCCTCCCTGTGCCAGTCACTACACCGACGCCTCCTCCCTGTGCCAGTCACTACACCGACGTCTCCTCCCTGTGCCAGTCACTACACCGACGCCTCCTCCCTGTGCCAGTCACTACACCGACGTCTCCTCCCTGTGCCAGTCACTACACCGACGCCTCCTCCCTGTGCCAGTCACTACACCGACGCCTCCTCCCTGTGCCAGTCACTACACCGACGCCTCCTCCCTGTGCCAGTCGCTACACCGACGCCTCCTCCCTGTGCCAGTCACTACACCGACGCCTCCTCCCTGTGCCAGTCACTACACCGACGCCTCCTCCCTGTGCCAGTCACTACACAGACGCCTCCTCCCTGTGCCAGTCGCTACACAGACGCCTCCTCCCTGTGCCAGTCACTACACTGGTTACCAATTCAGTCCAGAATACAGTACAGAATCCTCAGTCTCACACACAAAGCCCTCCACAATGCTGCACCTCCCTACATCTCCTCTCTCATCCCGTCTACCATCCTACATGTTCTCTCCGATCTGCTAATGATCTCACACTAACATCTTCTATAATCCGAACTTCTCACTCCCGTCTCCAAGACTTCACTCGTGCTGCACCGGTTCTCTGGAATGCTATCCCTCAATCCCTCACACTCAACAACAACGTCCAAAGCTTCAAACGTGGCCTGAAAACACATCTCTTCAGTAAGGCCTATAACAGTCTCTAATTGGCCTCAACATATCCCCCGACATATCCCCCGACATATCCCCAACATACCCTCCAACATACCCTCCAACATATCCCCAACATATTCCCCAACATATCCCCAACATACCCTCCAACATATCCCCCAACATATCCCCCAACATATCCCCAACATATCCCCAACATATCCCCAACATATCCCCCAACATATCCCTAACATATCCCCAACATATCCCCCAACATATCCCCCAACATATCCCCCAACATATCCCCAACATATCCTCAACATATCCCCCAACATATCCCCAACATATCCCCCAACATATCCCCAACATATCCCCAACATATCCCCAACATACCCTCCAACATACCCTCCAACATACCCTCCAACATACCTCCAACATATCCCCCAACATATCCCCAACATATCCCCAACATATCCCCAACATACCCTCCAACATACCCTCCAACATACCTCCAACATATCCCCCAACATATCCCCAACATTTCCCCCAACATATCCCCCAACATATCCCCCAACATATCCTCCAACATATCCTCCAACATATCCCCCAACATATCCCCCAACATATCCCCCAACATATCCTCCAACATATCCTCCAACATATCCCCCAACATATCCCCCAACATATCCCCCAACATATCCTCCAACATATCCTCCAACATATCCCCCAACATATCCCCCAACATATCCCCCAACATATCCTCCAACATATCCTCCAACATATCCCCCAACATATCCCCCAACATATCCCCCAACATATCCCCCAACATATCCCCCAACATAATCCCCCAACATATCCCCCAACATATCCCCCAACATATCCTCCAACATATCCCCCAACATATCCCCCAACATAATCCCCCAACATATCCCCCCACCTCTTGTTTGAATAGTTATTGTGTAATATTATGTCTGATACTTGTCTTTGTTCCCCATAATTGTAAGCGCTGCGGAATCTGTAGGCGCTATATAAATAAATAAATAGATGTAGTGACATCCCAGTTCTTGTAGCGGTTACTAATGACTGGATAGAAGTATCACACATGTCAGGATTAGATACATTCTTCCAATATATCATTAGATGTGGTGACATTGTTATTGTAGAGGTTACTAATGACTGTATATAGGTATCACACATGTCAGGATTAGATACATTCCACTATATCATTAGATGCGGTGACGTCCCGGTTCTTGTTGCAGTGTATTATTTGCAGTGACCGGTTATTAGTATCACGTTCTGGCGCTGGTGATAATAACGTAGCGCAGTGCGACGGCTGCGGCGGTCAGATCCGGTTACTGAATCACTGATCACGGAGGAATGTGACAGCGCAGATATAGATACACAGCGCAGATATAGATACACAGCGCAGATATAGATACACAGCGCAGATATAGATACACAGCGCAGATATAGATACACAGCGCAGATATAGATACACAGCGCAGATATAGATACACAGCGCAGATATAGATACACAGCGCAGATATAGATACACAGCGCAGATATAGATACACAGCGCAGATATAGATACACAGCGCAGATATAGATACACAGCGCAGATATAGATACACAGCGCAGATATAGATACACAGCGCAGATATAGATACACAGCGCAGATATAGATACACAGCGCAGATATAGATACACAGCGCAGATATAGATACACAGCGCAGATATAGATACACAGCGCAGAGATAGATACACAGCGCAGAGATAGATACACAGCGCAGAGATAGATACACAGCGCAGAGATAGATACACAGCGCAGATATAGATAAACAGCGCAGATATAGATACACAGCGCAGATATAGATACACAGCGCAGATATAGATAAACAGCGCAGATATAGATACACAGCGCAGATATAGATACACAGCGCAGATATAGATACACTGCGCAGATATAGATACACTGCGCAGATATAGATACACTGCGCAGATATAGATACACAGCGCAGATATAGATACACAGCGCAGATATACACAGCGCAGATATATATATACACAGCGCTCATGCACAGGCCGGAGGTGCCTGCTACGGATTTTGACCCTTTTTTACGATGGTTTTGCCTCTAGGGGGCGCTGTTGATGAATGCTCCTGGTCTCCATATTGTTGTCCTCTTTCTCATTCATCTGGTCCAAGTCCATATCATATCAGGGCTCATATCCTCATTGTCCGTTCTCCGGGAAGGATTTTCCTATCTAGATTTTTTACTGTCCGCCCCTACAGGGTTTATAGACATTTACAACCATTTTTCTTTGTTGCTTCCGTGTATCAACTGTATCCATGTAGGGTTAGGGCTAAGGTTAGTAGGATTAGAGTTAGTAGGGTTAGGGATAGGGTTAGTAGGGTTAGGGATAGGGTTAGTAGGGTTAGGGATAGGATTAGTAGGATTAGGGATAGGGTTAGTAGGATTAGAGTTAGTAGGGTTAGGGATAGGGTTAGTAGGGTTAGGGATGGGATTAGTAGGGTTAGGGATAGGGTTAGTAGGGTTAGGGATAGGATTAGTAGGGTTAGGGATAGGATTAGTAGGGTTAGGGATAGGATTAGTAGGGTTAGTAGAGTTATGGTTAGGGCTAGTAAGGTTAGAAATATGGTTAGTAGGGTTAGGGCTAAGCTTAGTCGGATTAGGGTAAGGTTTAGAAGGGTTAGGAAGATGGTTAGTAGGGTAAGCAGAGTTAGGGTTATAAGGTTAGTAGGGTTAGGGTAATAGGGTTAGTAGGGTTAGGGATAGTTGGGTTAGAAATATGGTTAGTAGGGTTAGGGATAGTTGGGTTAGAAATATGGTTAGTAGGGTTAGGGATACGGTTAGTAGGGTTAGGGATACGGTTAGTAGGGTTAGGAATAGGGTTAGTAGGGTTAGGGATAGGATTAGTAGGGTTGGGATAGGGTTAGTAGGGTTAAGCTTAGACGGGTTAGGAATATGATTAGTAGGGTTAGGGATACGGTTAGTAGGGTTAGGGATAAGGTTAGTAGGGTTAGGGATAGGGTTAGTAGGGTTAAGCTTAGACGGGTTAGGAATATGATTAGTAGGGTTAGGGATAAGGTTAGTAGGGTTAGGGATAAGGTTAGTAGAGTTAGGGATAAGGTTAGTAGGGTTAGGGTAAGTAGGGTTAGGGTAAGTAGGGTTAGGGTAAGTAGGGTTAGGGATAGGGTTAGAAGGGATAGTTGGGTTAGAAATATGGGTTAGAAATATGGTTAGTAGGGTTAGGATTAGTAGGGTTAGGGATAGGATTAGTAGGGTTAAGCTTAGACGGGTTAGGAATATGATTAGTAGGGTTAGGGATAAGGTTAGTAGGGTTAGGGATAAGGTTAGTAGGGTTAGGGATAAGGTTTGTAGGGTTAGGGTAAGTAGAGTTAGGGTAAGTAGGGTTAGGGATAGGATTAGTAGGGTTAGGAATAGGGTTAGTAGGGTTAGGGATAGGGTTAGTAGGGTTAGGGATACGGTTAGTAGGGTTAGGAATAGGGTTAGTAGGGTTAGGGATAGGATTAGTAGGGTTGGGATAGGGTTAGTAGGGTTAAGCTTAGACGGGTTAGGAATATGATTAGTAGGGTTAGGGATACGGTTAGTAGGGTTAGGGATAAGGTTAGTAGGGTTAGGGATAGGGTTAGTAGGGTTAAGCTTAGACGGGTTAGGAATATGATTAGTAGGGTTAGGGATAAGGTTAGTAGGGTTAGGGATAAGGTTAGTAGAGTTAGGGATAAGGTTAGTAGGGTTAGGGTAAGTAGGGTTAGGGTAAGTAGGGTTAGGGTAAGTAGGGTTAGGGATAGGGTTAGAAGGGATAGTTGGGTTAGAAATATGGGTTAGAAATATGGTTAGTAGGGTTAGGATTAGTAGGGTTAGGGATAGGATTAGTAGGGTTAAGCTTAGACGGGTTAGGAATATGATTAGTAGGGTTAGGGATAAGGTTAGTAGGGTTAGGGATAAGGTTAGTAGGGTTAGGGATAAGGTTTGTAGGGTTAGGGTAAGTAGAGTTAGGGTAAGTAGGGTTAGGGATAGGATTAGTAGGGTTAGGAATAGGGTTAGTAGGGTTAGGGATAGGGTTAGTAGGGTTAAGCTTAGACGGGTTAGGAATATGATTAGTAGTGTTAGGGATAAGGTTAGTAGGGTTAGGGATAAGGTTAGTAGGTTTAGGGATAAGGTTAGTAGGGTTAGGGATAAGGTTATTAGGGTTAGGAATAAGGTTTGTAGGGTTAGGGTAAGTAGGGTTAGGGTAAGTAGGGTTAGGGTTAGTAGGGTTAGGGATAGGGTTAGTAGGGTTAGGCTTAGACGGGTTAGGAATATGATTAGTAGGGTTAGGGATAGGGTTAGATTTAGAACAGTTAGGAATATGGTTAGTAGGGTTAGGGATGGGGTTAGTAGGGTTAGTAGAGTTATGGGTAGGGTTAGTAGAGTTAGGGATAGGGTTAGGGTTAGTAGGGTTAGTAATAGGGCTTGTAGGGTTAGGGCTAGGGTTAGTAGGGTTAGAGCTAGTAGGGATATGGTTTGCAAGGTTAAGGTTAGTAGGGTTAAGGATAGGGTTAATAGGGTTATTAGGGTTAGGTTTAGTAGGGTTAGGGATAGGGTTAGTAGCGTTAGGGTTAGGGCTAGGGTTAGTACGGTTAGGAATAGGGTTTATAGGGTTAGTAGGGTTAGGTTTAGTAGGGTTAGGGCTAGGGTTAGTATGGTTAGGAATAGGGTTAGTAGGGTTATGGATACGGTTAGTAGGGTTAGGGTTATTGGGTTAGGGATAGGATTAGTAGGGCTAGTAGGGTAGTAGAAATTTAGCAACTTTGCAACTTGGCTTGATTATATTTCTCTTTCCGTTTTGTGCATACAGCTCCTATGTGCACCCAGGTGTCTCCATGGTTACAGACTACAAACAAACCCTGTGTAGTCAGATCCTCAGGTCACCTCTCTACTCAGAAATCCATCCCTTTCAGTTTACACTTGTGGCAAGAAGCAAACTGCAGCAACTGCTAGTGCAGTGGTCTGCAAACTGTGGACCTCCAGCTGTTTTTAACTACAACTCCCAGCATGCCTGGACAGCCAACGGCTATCCGGGCATGCTGGGAGTTGTAGTTTAGCAACAGCTGGAGGTCCACAGTTTGGAGACCTAGGTGCTAGTGTATTGTGGCCAAAGTGTCCGCTGTGTACATGTTGCTGATGATGGGGGTAGTAGTTAGGATTGTATGATCATTCCACACAGGAGTCACTTACCTACGCATTTATTTACCTAAACAGGAAACAGTGTAAAGTCGCCAAAGTTTCCGCCCTGAATGCTAATAGTCAGAAGAATTTAAACCCTGTCGTGTCTGAACTGCTCAGTGGCCGCTCCTGATAATGTGGGGCAGTACAGGAATGGCGCTATGTTACAAATGTCATTGCAGCTCAAGGTCAGTCAGGAGCAGGTAAAGCCGGGAGAATTCTGTTGTTGTCATTTACCCTATTTATTTAAAAAAAAATGTCGCCTTATCAGTCATTTATCCTACAAATATGAGATACAGTGAACCAGAGACGATCATATAAATTAATGTCTCCCAACCAGGGTGCCTCCAGCTGTTGCAAAATGACAACTCCCAGCATGCCCGGACAGCCATTGCATCGCTGCAGCTCATTACTGTAAACATAGAAACATAGAGTCGGCAGATAAGAACCATTTGGCCCATCTAGTCTGCCCAATAATCTGGATCCTATCAATAGTTCCTGGCCCTGTCTTATATGAAGGATAGCCTTATACCTATCTCTATATTATATGAAGGATAGCCTTATACCTATCCCTATCTTATATGAAGGATAGCCTTATTCATATCTCTATCTTATATGAAGGATAGCCTTATACCTATCCCTATCTTATATGAAGGATAGCCTTATACCTATCCCTATCTTATAAGAAGGATAGCCTTATACCTATCCCTATCTTATATTAAGGATAGCCTTATACCAATCCCTATCTTATATGAAGGATAGCCTTATACCTATCTCTATCTTATATGAAGGATAGCCTTATACCTATCTCTATCTTATATGAAGGATAGTCTTATACCTATCTCTATCTTACATGAAGGATAGCCTTATACCTATCCCTATCTTATATGAAGGATAGCCTTATACCTATCCCTATCTTATATGAAGGATAGCCTTATACCAATCCCTATCTTATATGAAGGATAGCCTTATACCTATCTCTATCTTATATGAAGGATAGCCTTATACCTATCTCTATCTTATATGAAGGATAGCCTTATACCTATCTCTATCTTACATGAAGGATAGCCTTATACCTATCCCTATCTTATATGAAGGATAGCCTTATACCTATCCCTATCTTATATGAAGGATAGCCTTATACCTATCCCTATCTTATATGAAGGATAGCCTTATACCTATCTCTATCTTACATGAAGGATAGCCTTATACCTATCCCTATCTTATATGAAGGATAGCCTTATTCCTATCTCTATCTTATATGAAGGATAGCCTTATACCTATCCCTATCTTATATGAAGGATAGCCTTATTCCTATCTCTATCTTATATGAAGGATAGCCTTATACCTATCCCTATCTTATATGAAGGATAGCCTTATACCTATCCCTATCTTATATGAAGGATAGCCTTATACCTATCCCTATCTTATATGAAGGATAGCCTTATACCTATCCCTATCTTATATGAAGGATAGCCTTATACCTATCTCTATCTTATATGAAGGATAGCCTTATTCCTATCTCTATCTTATATGAAGGATAGTCTTATACCTATCCCTATCTTATATGGAGGATAGCCTTATACCTATCTCTATCTTATATGAAGGATAGCCTTATTCCTATCTCTATCTTATATGAAGGATAGTCTTATACCTATCCCTATCTTATATGAAGGATAGCCTTATACCTATCCCTATCTTATATGAAGGATAGCCTTATGCCTATCCCATGCATGCTTAAACTCCTTCACTGTATTTGCAGCCACCACTTCTGCAGGAAGGCAATTCCATATGCATAGCCTTCCTGGGTCATGTGATCACAAGACTGACCCATGGACAAACACAGTGGTTAATACAGTGTTTCCTAACCAGGGTGCCTCCAGCTGTTGCAGAACTGCAACTCCCAGCATGGCCTGGACAGCTGTTGCATCAATGCATTTCATTGCTGTAACTGGGTCACGTGATCACCAGTCTGACCCACAGAAAAATCACAGCACTTAAAGGAGTAGTCCAGTCCTGAAAAACGTATCCCCCATACTGGGGATAGGGGATAAATTTCAGATAGCAGGGGGTCCGGGGTCCGAGTGTTTTTCCAGCCATTGCAATACGACAACTCCCAGCATGCCTGGACAGCTGTTGCATCAATGCAGTTCATTACTGTAACTGGGTCAGGTGATCTCCAGTCTCACCCATAGAAAATAACATCACAGTGCTCAATCCAATGTTTTGCAACCGGCGTGCCTCCAGCTGTTGCAAAACTACAATTCCCAGCATGCCTGGACAGCCTTGCATCAATGCATTTAATTGCTGTAACTGGGTCATGTTATCGTCGGTCTCACTCACAGAAAATCACATCAAAGTGCTTGATGCAGTGTTTCTCAACCAGCTGTTGCAAAACTACAATTCCCAGCATGCCTGGACAGCCAAAGGCTGTCCAGCCATGCTGGGAGTTGTAGTTTTGCAATGTTGGGAGTTGTAGTTTTTGCTTGGGAAACATTAATGTATGTATTTTGTATGAATGATAGGCTTGCTCTGGGTGGCTCCTGATTGGCTGACGGCTGGCCGGCGTTTCCTGTGATCTCCGTGTGCACGCCCCTTGTCTTTTGTATACGTATGTGTATATATATATATATTTTAGCTTTGGGCAGAAGCTGCAGAACTCGTTGGAGGATGAGATGAGTAATATCTGGAGGCGCTGCTGCCAGGTGCATTAAACGTCGCTGACTGACACCTGAGGACGACTTCGCTCATGACCCCTGACCTGCTGGGGTTGAAGCTGTCGCCGTAGCCGATTCCGCCGACGACGAGACGATGTCTAAGGCCAGGTCCATCCCCGTCACCTACCTGCGTCCCACCTACGACGTCTGCGTGGTCGGGATCGAAACCGCCATTGACATTTACAGGTAAATTCCTTACATTGCGTTCTTTCGTTTATCGCGGAATTTTCGGATGAGATCCTCTTTTTCCTGGCATTCAGAGGGTTAACACTTCCCCCCCCTCTCCCATATTGTTTGTCTTAAAGAAGAAGTCCTGTATTTCTTTAAGGAAATATCCAAGCATGCTGGGAGTTATAGTTTTGCCACAGCTGGAGGAACCCTGATTGGAAAACACTGCATTAAGCACTGTGATTTTTCTGTGGGTCAGACTGGTGATCACACGACCAGGTTACAGTAAGGAAATGAACTGATGCAACGGCTGTCTGGGTATGCTGGGAGTTTTAGTTCTGCAACAGCTGGAGGCACCCTGGTTGGGAAACACTGCATTAAGCACTGTGATTTTTCTGTGGGTAAGACTGGTGATCACATGACCCAGATACAGTAATGAAATGAACTGATGCAACAGCTGTCCGGGTATGCTGGGAGTTGTAGTTTTGCAACAGCTGGAGGCACCCTGATTGGGAAACACTAGTCTAGAAGGGTGTTCCCCAAGCTGTGGAACTCTGGATGTTGCTGAACTACAACTCCCAGAATGTCTTAACAGGCTTTGACTGTCACATCTGGGTGTCAGGGCATAATGGGAGTTGTAGTTTAGCAAGAACATTAGAGTCACAGGTTGGACGACACTGTCATCTGTGGTTTTCAGATCATGATGGGAGTTGTAGTTTTGGAGGAAATTCTCTGATTAGCCGTAGAAAGGAGCTGGAACGGTGTCTAGAATTATTTGATACATTATTGATATGATGGTCCCAGGAGGATTCCATAAGACTGGATACAATTGTAACAAACCATCAGCTGTGAGAAGTATCAGGTCAGGATGTGTTTTTGGCCTCTGGATGTGAATAAGAAAGTTTCCACTCACTGACAGTAAGCAGAGATGGTGACCAAACTGAGGAAATTACGGTACCAAGTATGATAGAAAACTGCTTTTTATTACTGTTACTGTCACTTTAAGAAAAAACTTTTGACCTGTCGCACAAACAAGTCAAAGCTGAGACCCCCCACTGATCTCTGTATATGGAGCACAAGTCCTTCAAATAGTCAGACTGAGTGAGAGCCAGGGAGTGAAGCGCCTAGCCACACGCTGCTCCTGGATATATCTAGGGATCTGGGGGACTCAACTCTGAGACCCTGATAGATCAAAACTGTCTCAACACTGAGACCCTGACTGATCTAAACTGTTTACTTTCTTTCTTTATTTTATTAACTAATTTTTTTTTTTATTATTTATTTATTTTATTATTTTGTTTATTTATTTATTCATTTATTTGTTTTATTATTTATTTTATTATTTTGTTTATTTATTTATTCACTTATTTGTTTGTTTTATTATTTATTTATATATTTATTTTGTTTATTTATTCATTTCTTTATTTTATTATGTATTTCTTTATTTTGTTTATTTATTTATTCATTTATTTTTTTATTATTTTGTTCTTTATTTTATTATTATTTTTCTCTAAATGATAGGGATTCTTCAAGTTTAATCTGCTTAAAACTGGGAAAAACCTTCCTTAAATCCTCTGTGATGATGGACCAATCCGATCCCTGGTTGTGGGATTCAGGGGGGATTATGGGAGATTGTGTGCGGCGCGGTTTTCGTACCATCACAATAACATATTTCCCTGGTGACGGTGACCCCGCCGCAGATACGTGCCTCACCCCTGAGGATGTGATCACCGGAGAATGAGACAATGGCGGACGGGGGAGGGGACTGAGGGGGCCACCTGGGCTGGGACTCGTGACATCACTGGCAGACTCATTGGTGACTCCTCGGGTGGGGCCCTTCACTGTACATGGTCTAGATGGGGCCCCTCAGCTCTGACCCATAGAACTGACAATCTAAAGAACAATAACCAAACATCTACAGGAGTCTCCAAAATGTGAAAATTTAGATGTTGCAAAACTACAACTCCCAGCATGCCCGGACAGCCAACGGCTGTCCGGGCATGCTGGGAATTGTAGTTTTGCAACAGCTGGAGGTTCACAGTTAAGGGAATGGCTGATCGGACATGCTGGGAGTTGTAGTTTTGCAACAGCTGGAGGTCCATAGTTTAGGCACTGACTGTCCAGGCATGCTGGGAGTTGTAGTTTTGCAACAGCTTGAGGTTCACAGTTAAGGGAATGGCTGATCGGACATGCTGGGAGTTGTAGTTTTGCAACAGCTGGAGGTCCATAGTTTAGGCAATGACTGTCCGAACATGCTGGGAGTTGTAGTTTTGCAACAGCTGGAGGTCCATAGTTTAGGGAATGGCTGATCGGGCATGCTGGGAGTTGTAGTTTTGCAACAGCTGGAGGTTCACAGTTAAAGGAAAGGCTGATCAGACATGCTGGGAGCTGGAGGTCCATAGTTTAGGGAATGACTGTCCGGACATGCTGGGAGTTGCAGTTTAGCAACAGCTGGAGGTCCACAGTTTAGGCAATGACTGTCCGGACATGCTGGGAGTTGTAGTTTTGCAACAGTTGGCTATCCACAGCTTAAAGAATGGCTATCTGGGCATGCTGGGAGTTGTAGTTTTGCTTTATGTATACATAACAGCAGAGGTCTTTTAACTGTGATCCTCCAGACTACAACTCCCAGCATGCATGGACAGCCTGTGATCTTAGGGACCCCCTCATTTTATAAATCTCTTTTTATGTTAGAGGGTCTGTGATCCAGGGTGCCCATTGATCATCACAATAAAGGGGGTCGGAGTTTTGGAGCCCATTTATCTTCCAGGGTTCCCTTCTATATGTATGGAGCTGAGGATAGTCATTACAATGTATCCGGTGAATTGTCTGGACAGGATATAAATGTAACAAATCCTCAGCTGTGAGATGTATACGGTCACTATGGCTTCTTGTCTTACTAATGTAAACAACGAATCTGTCCGCTCACTGGCAGCAAGAAGAGATCTTATATGATGATTAGAGGGGTCTGATGTCTAGTAATTGGGGGTCCAACTGCTGGGAGAGCCAAGACATGGGGGGGGGATGAAGTATTAAGAGGCGCGGGGCAGTGCAGTGACCTCCGACCTTGTCTCAGGAGCCTTTTGAAGATTTGTCGGACATGATGAGTCAGGGAACTGGCGATTATAAGATTAATATAATAGCAGTGACATCAGTCAGCGACAATGTGACAAGTGCCCCTGTGTGTGACTGTGGGAAATGTCACCGGAGCGAATCCACCCCGCCGGATGGAGCGGCCGTCAGTCAAGAAGAGAGATGTCTCCTGAAACGCTCTGCGCTGCTCTGTATAACACTGGGTCCGGTACATCCATACAGATCAGCGCACTCCTCTCCTGAAATACTCTGTGCTGCTCTGTATAACACTGGGTCCAGTACATCCATACAGATCAGCGCACTCCTCTCCTGAAACGCTCTGTGCTGCTCTGTATAACAATGGGTCCAGTACATCCATACAGATCAGCGCACTCCTCTCCTGAAACGCTCTGTGCTGCTCTGTATAACACTGGGTCCAGTACATCCATACAGATCAGCGCACTCCTCTCCTGAAATACTCTGCGCTGCTCTGTATAACACTGGGTCCAGTACATCCATACAGATCAGCGCACTCCTCTCCTGAAATACTCTGTGCTGCTCTGTATAACACTGGGTCAGGTACATCCATACAGATCAGCGCACTCCTCTCCTGAAATACTCTGTGCTGCTCTGTATAACACTGGGTCCAGTACATCCATACAGATCAGCGCACTCCTCCCCTGAAATACTCTGCGCTGCTCTGTATAACACTGGGTCCAGTACATCCATACAGATCAGCGCACTCCTCTCCTGAAATACTCTGTGCTGCTCTGTATAACACTGGGTCCAGTACATCCATACAGATCAGCGCACTCCTCTCCTGAAACGCTCTGTGCTGCTCTGTATAACAATGGGTCCAGTACATCCATACAGATCAGCGCACTCCTCCCCTGAAATACTCTGCGCTGCTCTGTATAACACTGGGTCCGGTACATCCATACAGATCAGCGCACTCCTCTCCTGAAATACTCTGCGCTGCTCTGTATAACACTGGGTCCAGTACATCCATACAGATCAGCGCACTCCTCTCCTGAAATACTCTGCGCTGCTCTGTATAACACTGGGTCCAGTACATCCATACAGATCAGCGCACTCCTCTCCTGAAATACTCTGCGCTGCTCTGTATAACACTGGGTCCAGTACATCCATACAGATCAGCGCACTCCTCTCCTGAAATACTCTGTGCTGCTCTGTATAACACTGGGTCCGGTACATCCATACAGATCAGCGCACTCCTCTCCTGAAATACTCTGTGCTGCTCTGTATAACACTGGGTCCAGTACATCCATACAGATCAGCGCACTCCTCTCCTGAAATACTCTGCGCTGCTCTGTATAACACTGGGTCCAGTACATCCATACAGATCAGCGCACTCCTCTCCTGAAATACTCTGCGCTGCTCTGTATAACACTGGGTCAGGTACATCCATACAGATCAGCGCACTCCTCTCCTGAAATACTCTGCGCTGCTCTGTATAACACTGGGTCCAGTACATCCATACAGATCAGCGCACTCCTCTCCTGAAATACTCTGCGCTGCTCTGTATAACACTGGGTCCAGTACATCCATACAGATCAGCGCACTCCTCTCCTGAAATACTCTGCGCTGCTCTGTATAACACTGGGTCCAGTACATCCATACAGATCAGCGCACTCCTCTCCTGAAATACTCTGCGCTGCTCTGTATAACACTGGGTCCAGTACATCCATACAGATCAGCGCACTCCTCTCCTGAAATACTCTGCGCTGCTCTGTATAACACTGGGTCCAGTACATCCATACAGATCAGCGCACTCCTCTCCTGAAATACTCTGCGCTGCTCTGTATAACACTGGGTCCGGTACATCCATACAGATCAGCGCACTCCTCTCCTGAAATACTCTGCGCTGCTCTGTATAACACTGGGTCCAGTACATCCATACAGATCAGCGCACTCCTCACCTGAAACGCTCTGCGCTGCTCTGTATAACACTGGGTCCAGTACATCCATACAGATCAGCGCACTCCTCTCCTGAAATACTCTGCGCTGCTCTGTATAACACTGGGTCAGGTACATCCATACAGATCAGCGCACTCCTCTCCTGAAATACTCTGTGCTGCTCTGTATAACACTGGGTCCGGTACATCCATACAGATCAGCGCACTCCTCTCCTGAAATACTCTGCGCTGCTCTGTATAACACTGGGTCCAGTACATCCATACAGATCAGCGCACTCCTCTCCTGAAACGCTCTGCGCTGCTCTGTATAACACTGGGTCCAGTACATCCATACAGATCAGCGCACTCCTCCCCTGAAATACTCTGTGCTGCTCTGTATAACACTGGGTCCAGTACATCCATACAGATCAGCGCACTCCTCCCCTGAAATACTCTGCGCTGCTCTGTATAACACTGGGTCCAGTACATCCATACAGATCAGCGCACTCCTCTCCTGAAATGCTCTGTGCTGCTCTGTATAACACTGGGTCCGGTACATCCATACAGATCAGCGCACTCCTCTCCTGAAATACTCTGCGCTGCTCTGTATAACACTGGGTCAGGTACATCCATACAGATCAGCGCACTCCTCACCTGAAATACTCTGCGCTGCTCTGTATAACACTGGGTCCAGTACATCCATACAGATCAGCGCACTCCTCTCCTGAAATACTCTGCGCTGCTCTGTATAACACTGGGTCCAGTACATCCATACAGATCAGCGCACTCCTCTCCTGAAATACTCTGTGCTGCTCTGTATAACACTGGGTCCAGTACATCCATACAGATCAGCGCACTCCTCTCCTGAAATACTCTGTGCTGCTCTGTATAACACTGGGTCCAGTACATCCATACAGATCAGCGCACTCCTCTCCTGAAATACTCTGTGCTGCTCTGTATAACACTGGGTCCGGTACATCCATACAGATCAGCGCACTCCTCTCCTGAAATACTCTGTGCTGCTCTGTATAACACTGGGTCCAGTACATCCATACAGATCAGCGCACTCCTCTCCTGAAATACTCTGCGCTGCTCTGTATAACACTGGGTCCAGTACATCCATACAGATCAGCGCACTCCTCTCCTGAAATACTCTGCGCTGCTCTGTATAACACTGGGTCCAGTACATCCATACAGATCAGCGCACTCCTCACCTGAAATACTCTGCGCTGCTCTGTATAACACTGGGTCCAGTACATCCATACAGATCAGCGCACTCCTCTCCTGAAATACTCTGCGCTGCTCTGTATAACACTGGGTCCAGTACATCCATACAGATCAGCGCACTCCTCTCCTGAAATACTCTGTGCTGCTCTGTATAACACTGGGTCCAGTACATCCATACAGATCAGCGCACTCCTCTCCTGAAATACTCTGCGCTGCTCTGTATAACACTGGGTCCAGTACATCCATACAGATCAGCGCACTCCTCTCCTGAAATACTCTGCGCTGCTCTGTATAACACTGGGTCCAGTACATCCATACAGATCAGCGCACTCCTCCCCTGAAATACTCTGCGCTGCTCTGTATAACACTGGGTCCAGTACATCCATACAGATCAGCGCACTCCTCTCCTGAAATACTCTGTGCTGCTCTGTATAACACTGGGTCCAGTACATCCATACAGATCAGCGCACTCCTCTCCTGAAACGCTCTGTGCTGCTCTGTATAACACTGGGTCCAGTACATCCATACAGATCAGCGCACTCCTCTCCTGAAATACTCTGCGCTGCTCTGTATAACACTGGGTCCAGTACATCCATACAGATCAGCGCACTCCTCTCCTGAAATACTCTGCGCTGCTCTGTATAACACTGGGTCCGGTACATCCATACAGATCAGCGCACTCCTCCCCTGAAATACTCTGTGCTGCTCTGTATAACACTGGGTCCAGTACATCCATACAGATCAGCGCACTCCTCCCCTGAAATACTCTGCGCTGCTCTGTATAACACTGGGTCCGGTACATCCATACAGATCAGCGCACTCCTCTCCTGAAATACTCTGTGCTGCTCTGTATAACGCTGGGTCCAGTACATCCATACAGATCAGCGCACTCCTCACCTGAAATACTCTGCGCTGCTCTGTATAACACTGGGTCCGGTACATCCATACAGATCAGCGCACTCCTCTCCTGAAATACTCTGCGCTGCTCTGTATAACACTGGGTCAGGTACATCTATACAGATCAGCGCACTCCTCTCCTGAAATGCTCTGTGCTGCTCTGTATAACACTGGGTCCAGTACATCCATACAGATCAGCGCACTCCTCTCCTGAAATACTCTGTGCTGCTCTGTATAACACTGGGTCCAGTACATCCATACAGATCAGCGCACTCCTCTCCTGAAATACTCTGTGCTGCTCTGTATAACACTGGGTCCGGTACATCCATACAGATCAGCGCACTCCTCTCCTGAAATACTCTGTGCTGCTCTGTATAACACTGGGTCCAGTACATCCATACAGATCAGCGCACTCCTCTCCTGAAATACTCTGCGCTGCTCTGTATAACACTGGGTCCAGTACATCCATACAGATCAGCGCACTCCTCTCCTGAAATACTCTGCGCTGCTCTGTATAACACTGGGTCCAGTACATCCATACAGATCAGCGCACTCCTCTCCTGAAATACTCTGCGCTGCTCTGTATAACACTGGGTCCGGTACATCCATACAGATCAGCGCACTCCTCTCCTGAAATACTCTGCGCTGCTCTGTATAACACTGGGTCCAGTACATCCATACAGATCAGCGCACTCCTCTCCTGAAATACTCTGTGCTGCTCTGTATAACACTGGGTCAGGTACATCCATACAGATCAGTGCACTCCTCTCCTGAAATACTCTGCGCTGCTCTGTATAACACTGGGTCCAGTACATCCATACAGATCAGCGCACTCCTCTCCTGAAATACTCTGCGCTGCTCTGTATAACACTGGGTCCAGTACATCCATACAGATCAGCGCACTCCTCTCCTGAAATACTCTGCGCTGCTCTGTATAACACTGGGTCCGGTACATCCATACAGATCAGCGCACTCCTCTCCTGAAATACTCTGCGCTGCTCTGTATAACACTGGGTCCGATACATCCATACAGATCAGCGCACTCCTCTCCTGAAATACTCTGCGCTGCTCTGTATAACACTGGGTCCAGTACATCCATACAGATCAGCGCACTCCTCTCCTGAAATACTCTGCGCTGCTCTGTATAACACTGGGTCCAGTACATCCATACAGATCAGCGCACTCCTCTCCTGAAATACTCTGCGCTGCTCTGTATAACACTGGGTCCAGTACATCCATACAGATCAGTGCACTCCTCTCCTGAAATACTCTGCGCTGCTCTGTATAACACTGGGTCAGGTACATCTATACAGATCAGCGCACTCCTCTCCTGAAATACTCTGTGCTGCTCTGTATAACACTGGGTCCAGTACATCCATACAGATCAGCACACTCCTCCCCTGAAATACTCTGCGCTGCTCTGTATAACACTGGGTCCAGTACATCCATACAGATCAGCGCACTCCTCTCCTGAAACGCTCTGTGCTGCTCTGTATAACACTGGGTCCAGTACATCCATACAGATCAGCGCACTCCTCTCCTGAAATACTCTGCGCTGCTCTGTATAACACTGGGTCCGGTACATCCATACAGATCAGCGCACTCCTCTCCTGAAATACTCTGCGCTGCTCTGTATAACACTGGGTCCAGTACATCCATACAGATCAGCGCACTCCTCACCTGAAATACTCTGCGCTGCTCTGTATAACACTGGGTCCAGTACATCCATACAGATCAGCGCACTCCTCTCCTGAAATACTCTGTGCTGCTCTGTATAACACTGGGTCCGGTACATCCATACAGATCAGCGCACTCCTCTCCTGAAATACTCTGTGCTGCTCTGTATAACACTGGGTCCAGTACATCCATACAGATCAGCGCACTCCTCTCCTGAAATACTCTGCGCTGCTCTGTATAACACTGGGTCCAGTACATCCATACAGATCAGCGCACTCCTCTCCTGAAATACTCTGCGCTGCTCTGTATAACACTGGGTCCAGTACATCCATACAGATCAGCGCACTCCTCTCCTGAAATACTCTGTGCTGCTCTGTATAACACTGGGTCCGGTACATCCATACAGATCAGCGCACTCCTCTCCTGAATACTCTGCGCTGCTCTGTATAACACTGGGTCCGGTACATCCATACAGATCAGCGCACTCCTCTCCTGAAATACTCTGCGCTGCTCTGTATAACACTGGGTCCGGTACATCCATACAGTTCAGCGCACTCCTCTCCTGAAATACTCTGTGCTGCTCTGTATAACACTGGGTCAGGTACATCCATACAGATCAGCGCACTCCTCTCCTGAAATACTCTGCGCTGCTCTGTATAACACTGGGTCCAGTACATCCATACAGATCAGCGCACTCCTCTCCTGAAATACTCTGCGCTGCTCTGTATAACACTGGGTCAGGTACATCTATACAGATCAGCGCACTCCTCTCCTGAAATGCTCTGTGCTGCTCTGTATAACACTGGGTCCAGTACATCCATACAGATCAGCGCACTCCTCTCCTGAAATACTCTGCGCTGCTCTGTATAACACTGGGTCAGGTACATCTATACAGATCAGCGCACTCCTCTCCTGAAATGCTCTGTGCTGCTCTGTATAACACTGGGTCCAGTACATCCATACAGATCAGCGCACTCCTCTCCTGAAATACTCTGCGCTGCTCTGTATAACACTGGGTCAGGTACATCTATACAGATCAGTGCACTCCTCTCCTGAAATACTCTGCGCTGCTCTGTATAACACTGGGTCAGGTACATCCATACAGATCAGCGCACTCCTCTCCTGAAATACTCTGTGCTGCTCTGTATAACACTGGGTCCAGTACATCCATACAGATCAGCGCACTCCTCACCTGAAACGCTCTGTGCTGCTCTGTATAACACTGGGTCCAGTACATCCATACAGATCAGCGCACTCCTCTCCTGAAATACTCTGCGCTGCTCTGTATAACACTGGGTCCAGTACATCCATACAGATCAGCGCACTCCTCTCCTGAAATACTCTGCGCTGCTCTGTATAACACTGGGTCCAGTACATCCATACAGATCAGCGCACTCCTCTCCTGAAATACTCTGCGCTGCTCTGTATAACAATGGGTCCAGTACATCCATTCAGATCAGCGCACTCCTCTCCTGAAATACTCTGTGCTGCTCTGTATAACACTGGGTCCAGTACATCCATACAGATCAGCGCACTCCTCTCCTGAAACGCTCTGTGCTGCTCTGTATAACACTGGGTCCAGTACATCCATACAGATCAGCGCACTCCTCTCCTGAAATACTCTGCGCTGCTCTGTATAACACTGGGTCCAGTACATCCATACAGATCAGCGCACTCCTCTCCTGAAATACTCTGCGCTGCTCTGTATAACACTGGGTCCAGTACATCCATACAGATCAGCGCACTACTCTCCTGAAATACTCTGCGCTGCTCTGTATAACACTGGGTCAGGTACATCCATACAGATCAGTGCACTCCTCTCCTGAAATACTCTGCGCTGCTCTGTATAACACTGGGTCCAGTACATCCATACAGATCAGCGCACTCCTCTCCTGAAATACTCTGCGCTGCTCTGTATAACACTGGGTCCAGTACATCCATACAGATCAGCGCACTCCTCTCCTGAAATACTCTGTGCTGCTCTGTATAACACTGGGTCCAGTACATCCATACAGATCAGCGCACTCCTCTCCTGAAATACTCTGCGCTGCTCTGTATAACACTGGGTCCAGTACATCCATACAGATCAGCGCTCTCCTCTCCTGAAATACTCTGCGCTGCTCTGTATAACACTGGGTCCGGTACATCCATACAGATCAGCGCACTCCTCTCCTGAAATACTCTGCGCTGCTCTGTATAACACTGGGTCCAGTACATCCATACAGATCAGCGCACTCCTCTCCTGAAATACTCTGCGCTGCTCTGTATAACACTGGGTCCAGTACATCCATACAGATCAGCGCACTCCTCTCCTGAAATACTCTGTGCTGCTCTGTATAACACTGGGTCCAGTACATCCATACAGATCAGCGCACTCCTCTCCTGAAATACTCTGCGCTGCTCTGTATAACACTGGGTCCGGTACATCCATACAGATCAGCGCACTCCTCTCCTGAAATACTCTGCGCTGCTCTGTATAACACTGGGTCCAGTACATCCATACAGATCAGCGCACTCCTCTCCTGAAATACTCTGCGCTGCTCTGTATAACACTGGGTCCAGTACATCCATACAGATCAGCGCACTCCTCTCCTGAAATACTCTGCGCTGCTCTGTATAACACTGGGTCCAGTACATCCATACAGATCAGCGCACTCCTCTCCTGAAATACTCTGCGCTGCTCTGTATAACACTGGGTCCAGTACATCCATACAGATCAGCGCACTCCTCTCCTGAAATACTCTGTGCTGCTCTGTATAACACTGGGTCCAGTACATCCATACAGATCAGCGCACTCCTCTCCTGAAATACTCTGCGCTGCTCTGTATAACACTGGGTCCAGTACATCCATACAGATCAGCGCACTCCTCTCCTGAAATACTCTGCGCTGCTCTGTATAACACTGGGTCAGGTACATCCATACAGATCAGCGCACTCCTCTCCTGAAATACTCTGCGCTGCTCTGTATAACACTGGGTCAGGTACATCCATACAGATCAGCGCACTCCTCTCCTGAAATACTCTGCGCTGCTGACTATGAATTGGTAATTATTACCGTGTAATTGGCGCACACGAGTCAATAGAAAATACCGCGAGTGACAGAGCGAGGTCACCGGTAGAAGGAAAATGTATTATATAATTATAATGATTAGGAGGAATGTATCCCAATATATCATCAGCTGTCAGTGACGCCTCACCCAACCCGTCACAGATGATAGATGGGACATTTACTGCTGTTTATTGCCTATAAAACTGTGCACAGTACCACTTCCTGTTTATACAAACACTTCACAGTACCACTTCCTGTTTATACAGACACTTCACAGTACCGTATTCTGGGTGTAATCCTCAGTATATAAACACTGCACAGTACCACTTCCCCTGTCCTGTATACTGGGTGTAATCCTCAGGTGGATCGGGTGTGGTTGGTCTGTAGAGTCAGTGCTGCTGCTGGGAGGCGATCTGAGTGGCTCCTGGTTCCTGCTCCCTTCTGCCTGGGGGAGTAGGTTTCTTTGGATGCAGGAGGAGAGAAAGTCCCAGGCCTCTGGTTCCCGGAGTAGGCCGACGGGGACGGAGGACGCACAGCGACCGGCCTGTTCAGAGGGGGTGAGGAGACCTGGCGGGGGAAGCAGCAATGTTTTTCCCGCCATACCCCCCCCCCCCCCCCCCCCCCCCTCTGGATCCAAGCCTAAGCCGAGAGGTTTTGGTGGAAAACTTGAGTGTGAAGGATTGGGGTGTGCGGAGGCCCCAGGAGTCTGTCAGGGACTATAGCTCAAGAAGTGCCATTGAGGGCAGAGCTGAAATGCGCTCGAGTGCGGGCAAACACAGTGTCCGAGAGCAAGCGTGCAGAGGCCAATAAGGACATTACAAAGATAAAAACTGAAATTAACATGATTGAAAAGAAACGGATGGACATCCAGACCAACAGCGGTCCTTTTCTGGAAAAGCTAAGTTAACCAGGAGAGGTTTGAGGAAATGAAGGGGTTAGGTGACCCTACGGTTGGAGCGGAGGAGGATGATGACCCCATTATGACCCAGGATCCATCGCAGGGGTCTCAGAGCGGGATCTGCCCCGGACAAGCACCTCCATCCTCAGCGCCAAGATCCGGGAGGAGCTCGGAGGAGGACAGCAGTGACCCCAGGGGGAGACTCATGGCGGTCATCAGGGAGATGGAGTCTCCGGTACATCTGGAGAAATTTACCTTTGGAGAAGACCCTGTACCGGATGAGGAGGAGAGGAGGAGAAAGAGGAAAAGCGACAAGAAGGGGTGAGTCGGTTACATTCTCCTATGCCCCCCTTTCCCCAGCTCCACCTAGTCAGGGCCCTGCAGTGGGTTCTGTGCAGGGGAAGAGGAGTGGGCAGAGTATGGAGGTTCCTACAGGAGAGTCATGTGACACTGTTTCAGCTTGTAGTAGCGGTAAAAGTGTCGGGGCGGTTTCGGCTGTGAAGCCAGACATGTTTGGTGAGGTCAGCACCCCAGCGGGGGGCTGCTTTTCTTCTGCACAGGCCAGGGCAAGGCGGACAGTGGTAAAGCTTTGGTTCTGGTGCCGGAGATTAGGAGCGAGGGCGGAGATAAGCGGCACTATGGGGCGCCTAGTGGCCCGTGGTGGGGGTCTGCAGATGGTGTGATGTCTGCTGTCGCGGTGTCACCTGCAGAGGCTTCTCAAGGGGGAACCTCATCTGTGGTTGGGGCAGGTGGCACCTCGACAGGGATAATAAAACCGGCCAAGGCTGGACTGGCTACGGCGGCTGCTAAAGCCATTGAAAACATGAAAGGGATTGTCCTCAAACCCGTGGGGACAGGAGGTTCTATGGACAATATTATAAAAACTGTTTCTGGATGGCCTCCGGCCCCAAAGGACTTTCCTGTGGTCGGTTAAGCAGAAGGGGTTCCTGACCAGTCAGAGTCTGTTATTGCGGCGGAGCAAGACAGGATCACCCGAGGACGCCGAGGTCAAATCTGTATATACTGTAGGTACTGTAAATGCTGTACATAGTGTAAATGCTGTGGATACTGTAAATACTGTAGGTACGGGAGATCTGTCTGTGGGGTCTGGTGCAGGACTGAATGGAGGTGTGAATGGGGGAGAGGGAGTGAGGGAGGATAGGAAGGATGATGAGAGGATGGATGGAGAGGATGTGTGAGTGAGAGGGGGGGGGAGAGTATGGATTCTGTGCTGAGTGTAAGAGGGGGGGGGGAGAGTATGGATTCTGTGCTGAGTGTAAGAGGGGGGGGGGGGGAGAGTATGGATTTTGTGGGGAGTGAAAAGGATGCTGGAGTGGTTGGTCCATCAGAGGTACCCAACAGGCGTTATGCCAGTGTTGCTGCCAGGGCCAGTGGGTCTCATGGGAATCCTGCACCCTCTGGTCCTGGAAATAGTGACCTTCAGAGACGCTTTCTGGAGGCCTTGCGGAGGGGGGATATATCTATAACTGTAGAGGGTAGACAGGTAGAACTGTCCTTTTGGATAGAGAGGCACGGCCTTGGGGCCTTCCGAGAGCAAAGGAGAGGAGTCATGGTCACTCCCCACAGCCGAGTCTGGGGTCCCCAGGAGGAATGTGGTCCGTCTTATGTGGAGGGGCAGTGATACCTGTCCAAACAGGACAAAAGTAGTTGGGCTCCTCCTCAAGATGGATTTCAGGGCAGGTGAAATCTTTGCCCTGATGCATCCTCATTGTACCCCATTTTTTGATGTCAGCTTTGTCCGGGCAGAAGGTTTCAAGCTCTTTTGGTCTCAGTACGAGCTGGCAAAGATAGAACCCGAGTGGCGAGATTTTGCTGTCCAGGCAATTTCTCACCAGAATAACATCAAGAAAGTGGCGGTATTAACGTGTAACGAATCTCTTTCTTGCATAGATATCATGACCTGGATTGGGCGTTATGGAGAGGTGGTCAGCATTCCCCAGAAGAACAGGGATGAATTCGGTAACAGGGTATCTGGTCGGGGGCCTGGACCTTCATGGTCAAGTTGAAGATTTCAGGTAATTCTGTCACCCACATTCCCTCCTCGACTTTTCTGGGGAGGGACAGGATCCTGGTTTTCTACCAGGGACAGCCGAAGGTCTGCCATAGATAGGATATCTCGCCACAACCTGTGGGGACATTCGTTGTCACCTGTGTGGTGACCTTGGTCACCCCTTCAGCCGCTGTCCGGTCTCTTTTGACAATGCGGTCGAATCTCCAGCTGGGGTTAGCCGAGATGCTGACTCCACTGGAGAGGGTACCGGCGGAGATGGGGGAGACTACTGGTCCAAGGAAGAAAAGAATGACACTGTGGTGTCCCGGTACCGCATCCTATACGGTACCTGTTTATAGGACGTTGGGGGTCCTTGTGTATAGTCTACCCCTTGTCACCTCTCACCCATATAGTCGTTAACCTCCCCATATGTTCCTTATTTATAAAAGTCCAACTGTGTAAATGTATGGAAATAGTTAATTACCTGTCCGGAGCGTAGCAGGACCTGCGGGTCACGTGATCAGGTAAACTCTATGGTATTCTGCTTGAGGACCTTTGGAGGTCCTTGTGACGTATTGCACCTTTGCTCCTTTGTGACGGTGAGTGACAGATGATTGGACCAATCAAAACGGCCCCGCCCCTGCCCATATAAGGGCGCGGCGGCCATTAATCTCTCTCTTGGTTCCTGGCTGTTGACGAGAAAGGATCTGCGCTGCTGTCATCAGTGAGTCTAGGCCTTAGCCTTGCGGCGACGGCTGTTCTCTTCTAAATTGTGAGTGTATCAATCCCTAAACACTCTGCAAGACCACCGGACCTTATCTATCCCCTAAATCCGGATGGATCTTCGCAATATACCCTAAATTCAGAGACTATTATCTAAAGTCAAGGTCCGCAACATCTGTCAGTCACTGAAGTATATAGAGACTGTTTGATTGAGACTTACTACTCTGTGGATGTACCGCAAGCCGTTAAGTAAAGTTTATGCAAGTTCAAATTCAACTACCTTGTGGACTTTCAGTCTTTATTCTTATGCACCTGTCGTTACTGGGAAGGGCGCCGATAGGCCAGAGAATCATCTCAGCATACTAGCCCTCAGCCTGGCGTCACGAACTATAGGATTAACATTAATCCCTGATAAACTGAAACAATACCCTGACTGTACTACCCCTACCCCTGAGGCCTACCACAACACCTTCTAGGCTGAGGCGTTTAGAGGCACGCCAAAGGGAAAAGGAGGGGGCTCCTCAGGTGGCAGCTGAGGGGGCTTTACCTGACCCTGAGATGGTGGATTCTGCTGAGGACCTGAGGGATGGTGAGCTGGAGGAGGAGGCCAGGAGACTGGATAGAGAGGAGGAGAAAAGGGCCATCACTGCTACCTCCTCTCCAGGAGAGGGTATGGATGAGGAGAGCAAAGAGTGGCTAAAGAATAAGAGAAAATCGGGTGCCAGAAAAAAAAGAGGGTGAAGAAGAGGAAGGAGAAGGACCACCCTTCTTTGGAGTGGGATCATTCAGTCCCCCTTACCCTTGTCCAGGTACCAGCGGAAGGATCTACCGGCTTCCCTCTGGTAGATAGCCCTAACCGGCACCAAGTCCTCAGGGATGACATCTCCTCCTCAGATGAGGAGGCCGGGGACGAGGTACCGGTGTCCGAAGTGAGGCCTTCGGGAAGCGTCAAGCCTTCTTCTCTGGTAACGGGGGGGGGGAGGGCTGTCCCAGGACCATGTGAGGTGCAGGAGGTGACCTCTGGAAAAGAGGGAAACACTGAAAAAATGATGGATATGTCTGTGTGCTTAAAAAGGGGGGGAATGTGGGGAAATCGGATGATGACACTCGGGGTAAGGGAGGGGGAGGGAAGGAGAGGGCTGTCTAGCTTGATCACACATGATGGCGGCACCCTCCCCGTTGACGCTGGCGAGTATTAATGTCACCAGCATAAAGTCAGATGCGGCAAGATTTGCGGCCTTTGAGTTTCTCGGCTGAATTGAGGTAGACATTTTATTTTTGCAGGAGACCAGGTTATCAGATCTAACCGCTATCCATAAGTTGAAGCGTGAGTGGCGCCATGGGCCCTCTCACTGGTCTCTTGCGGCCCAGCCGTATAGCGGGGTGGCAGTTCTTTTTAAAACCGCTCAGGTAGAATGCAGACGTGTAATCGAGCTAGAAATGGGGAGATGTCTGGTATTAGACGTCCTCATGAAGGGACAAGAGCTCCGCCTTATAAACCTCTATGGTCCACAGACTAGGTGGGACCTGAAAAGTCTCTTTATGAGGATAAGCCCCTACTTTTTACTAGCCGGCAGGTCATCTTTGGAGGAAACTTTGATAGTGTCACAAGGTCTCGTGATAGGGGAGGCTCCAGAGATCGGCTAGATTACGATAGCGTCGCCTTGAATAGAATAGCTAGTGAATCTCGCCTGGTGGACGTCCACATCCGGCACAACCCAGGTCACAGTGGGTTCACTTACTTTAGAGGTAGAGAGATTAGGTCTAGGATAGATAGGTTTTTTTGAAGGAGGAGTCTGTCTCTTCACCTTTGCAGGTTGTTGAGGTGGAGTTCTCCGACCACTGTTTGATTATGTTTTCTTTGACTGTTTCAGAGACTCCGGGATGGGAAGGGGATTGTGGAAGCTGAATTTGTCTCTCCTGGAAGTCAAGGAGATAAGACGGTCCTTTGAGGAGTTTCTGCAGAGCCAGGTACCATTACTGGACTTATACAGCACTAAGTCAGAGTGGTGGGAGATGTTCAAAAAACGGGCGGCGAGATTCTTCCGCCAGACCGCGAACCTTAGGAGTCTGAATAGAGATCGCCTCTATCAGGAACTAAGGAGGAAACTCGAGGTTCTTGTCTTGACTGGAGGTGACCGAGAGGAAATCTCCAGAGTGAAATCTTTGCTAAAGAAGTGCCAGTATGATAGACACGCATCTTTGGTTTTCAAGAGGTATTACGGGAAGTACCGCTCGCCTGACCCTTGCCGGAGCTGTAAGATGTCAGTGGATTGTAAGATCGTGACCAGCCTGATCGATAGTACAGGATCTCTGAACAAGTCCAGATCGGGGATCCTGGAGGTCGTCAGAGCCTTTTACTCGCACCTTTTGGGGAAGAGGGATCTAGATCGGGGCAGGATGTCGGCTTTCCTGGCTGATGCCTTTTCCCAGTCAGGAGTAGACCCCTCTCTTAGTGTTTTGACAGAGAAGAGGAAGTGAAGCTGGCGATTGAGAGGCTTGCCCTCAAAAAGTCTCCAGGGCCGGATGGCTTAACATCCGAGTTTTATAAGACCTTTAAGGACACTTTGGTTCCCCTCTTGACTGAAGTAATAAATGAGTGTCTATCCTCGGGCACTCTGCCGAAGTCAATGAGGAGGTCAGCGCTGATCACCCTGTCAAAGGGTAAAGATTCATCCCACATTGAGAATTGGCGTCCCATAGCGCTTCTCAATGTGGACAGAAAGATCCTGGCAAAAATGCTCTTCAACAGGTTGGTGAAATTTGCACCCCAGCTCCTTTTGGGGTCCCAGCACTGCCCTGTTCCCGGTCGTAGCACTTTTAGTGTGGTACTGGGTGTCCGCGAGGCCGTGGAGCAGGTTCGGGCTGGTCACTGGAAGGGGTTTCTGCTGTCCTTGGACCAGGCAAAGGCTTTTGATCGAGTTGATCATGAGTATCTCTGGTCCACTCTGTTGAAATACGGTCTGCTGGGAGGGTTTATGGATTGGCTGAGAACATTGTATGCAGAGGCTGAGACTTTTCCATTGGTAAACGGTTGGGTGGGCCGCCCTTTTGGGGTGGAGTCTGGTGTGCATCAAGGCTGTCCGTTAAGCCCTTTGCTTTGTGTTTGCGATCGACCCCTTCCTTCAAAGGATCGATCGGGGACCATTGGCGGGGGTGAGGATGGACCCGGCGGTGCCAGATTCTGCCTTAAGGGTAGTGGCATACGCTGATGACGTCTCCATTTTTGTCTCTTCGCAAGGGGAGGCGGAATGGGTGATGTCAGAGGTGGATTGCTACTCGGAGGCATCCGGGTCTAAGATCAACCAGGACAAGTGCAAAAGTCTTTGGTTGGGAGAAGGAGACCCTGAGTTTTGTCTCCCGGACACCCTCCCTGTGCCCCAGGAATCTGCAAAAATTCTGGGCATCGAATTTGGTCCCGGGGATTACCCCACACGAAATTGGGAAAGCAGATTGGAAGATGTCTCCAAAAGAGTGGAACAGTGGAAAGGTTGGTCTTTGACCTTTAGGGAAAGGGTCTTCTTGATCAGGTCTTTCTTGCTCCCGTTGTTAATCTATTTGGGCAATGTCAGCCTTTTGCCAGAACCTCTCTGGTCCCGGATCTACAGTCTGTTCTTTCTAATGTTGTGGGGTAACAGACTAATTAAGAGGGAGGTGACTTACCGCACGAGGAGACTAGGCGGGTTGGGTATGGTCAAGCCAGTGGTATTCGTAGTGAATACCTTTTTAAAGACCAATATATCAAACCTCTGGACAGAGAGGGCTCCTCCGTGGGTAGTCTCTTGCAGGAGATGGTTTCAGCCTTTCTTCCAGGAATGGGAGAGAGGCGGTCAAGTGAAGGATCTTCGCACTTCACACGGGCATCTCCCGACTTATGCTGCACTGGTTCTGAAGGTCATCAGGAAGTGGGGGCTGGGGATGTGGGAGGTAAGAACTCTGCCAAGGAAAATCCTCGATAACAGGGTCTTGCTGACTCATTTCCAGAAACCACTGGCCCTCATGGATTGCCCAGGTCAGATCAAGGGATTGGGTTGGCTCTTTTAAATTCACCTATGATCCCCTTGAAGTTTTGGGACCTGGCCTGGCGAGGCTTCCATGGTAATCTATATGTAAGGGGCAATCTGAAGTACAGGAACTCCGATGAAAAGGGTTGTCCCCGGGAGGAGTGTGGGGGTGTGCTGGAGGACATGGACCACTTCCTGCTTCAGTGCCCTTTTAATATAGACGTATATCAAAGGGTGGGAGCTTCCATCGGCTGGCCGCGGCTGGCTGCCCTTTCCTATGCTGGGTGGCTTTATGGGGCTTTCAAAGATCTGGGTGTTCAGGACCGGTGCACTTCATTTATAGTCAGCGCAGTGGTCAGGTATCACACGTGGCAAGCGAGGTGTTTAGTGTCGACGAGACAGAAAATCCTCCCCGTGGACGAGGTTTGTAGGAACACTCTCGGTGACCTGGTGAAGGTTCGTTCTTTGGAGTATGAAAAGTTTGGGGCATTTGCAGCCTCTTCCCTGTGGAGGGGGTTCTCCTTTAAGGTGCCCTAACCGAGTAGTCTCCTCCATGGTGATCGGCTGAAGCTGTCACCAGACATTTTTGTTTTGATCAAGAGGAAAAGATGTAGACGGCTACAGACATCGAACCGGAGCCCTGAGGGGTTGGTGTTATCGTGTAGGGACTGTATATTGTATAGGGGTTGTATGTGTAGGAGTTGTATATATGTATAGAAGTTGTATATATGTATAGGGGTTGTATATGTATAAGGACTGTATATTGTATAGGGGTTATATATATGTATAGGGGTTATATATAAGCATAGGGGTTGTATATGTATAAGGACTGTATATTGTATAGGGGTTGTATATATGTATAGGGGTTGTATATAAGCATAGGGCTTGTATATGTATAAGGACTGTATATTGTATAGGGGTTTTATATGTGTATAGGGAAAGTATTGTATAGGGGTTGTATATATGTAGAGGGGTTGTATATATGTATAGGGACTGTATATATGTATAAGGGTTGTATATATGTATAGGGTATGTTTATATGTATGAAGGTTGTATATATGTATGGGGGTTGTATATATGTATAGGGGTTGTATATATGTAGAGGGGTTGTATATATGTATAGGGACTGTATATATGTATAGGGGTTGTATATATGTATAGGGTATGTTTATATGTATGAAGGTTGTATATATGTATGGGGGTTGTATATATGTATAGGAGTATTGAGAGTATTATGAATAAGGTTATAATATTTGATTTATAGTTTGTATATTTTGTGTAGGTTATAGGGAAGGTGGGCATATGATGAGTGAATTCTTATTTTGTTGATTATTGTTTTTGTGTGTGTATATTATATATAAAAAAAAATGGTATAGGTATATGTTCTGTGTGTGTATAGGTATGTGATGTGTGTATATAGGTTGGGGTGTATATATAGTTTATATAGGTTGTGGTGTGTGTATATAGGTATGTAGTGTGTGTATATAGGTTGTGGTGTGTGTATATAGGTATGTGGTGTGTATATAGGTATGTGGTGTGTATATAGGTATGTGGTGTGTATATAGGTTGTGGTGTGTATATAGGTATGTGGTGTGTGTGTATATAGGTTGTGGTGTGTGTGTATATAGGTTGTGGTGTGTGTATATAGGTATGTGGTGTGTGTATATAGGTTGTGGTGTGTATATAGGTTGTGGTGTGTATATAGGTATGTAGTGTGTATATAGGTTGTGGTGTATATATAGTTTATATAGGTTGTGGTGTGTGTGTATATAGGTATGTAGTGTGTATATAGGTATGTGGTGTGTGTATATAGGTATGTGGTGTGTATATAGGTATGTAGTGTGTATATAGGTATGTGGTGTGTATATAGGTATGTGGTGTGTATATAGGTTGTGGTGTGTGTGTGTATATAGGTATGTGGTGTGTGTATATAGGTTGTGGTGTGTGTATATAGGTATGTGGTGTGTATATAGGTATGTGGTGTGTATATAGGTATGTGGTGTGTATATAGGTATGTGGTGTGTATATAGGTTGTGGTGTGTATATAGGTATGTGGTGTGTATATAGGTATATAGGCATATGAGCCCATCGTATGTTGAAGGCAGCCTCGACATATGATGCTGCTGTGTGTCGGGGCCATCGTACAAACAGCTATCTGACAGCGCTGACAACTTCAGTAACTGACAGATAGTTGTATAATGTCTCCGTGTGCCCCGTTCTACCTCCTGTCACTCACACGCTGTCCTGCTAACTCATACAGGCTTCCACTGTGAGCTCCGTGTAATCCCCGCCCCCCCCAGTGCAGCCATAGCCAATAGCCTTCAGCATCTTGCTGCAGGCATCCAATGAGCTGCTGGCTGCCCTCCCCTTCCTTTCCTATAGAGCTGTAGTCGGCAGGATGGTAATGGAGGACAGTCTGTCCCCCCTGAAGGTATATAAAGAACTGTACAGTACTGTATACAACGTCACACATCACATACAATACATAGACACACTATACACCCCATACATCAATGTTTACCTATCAGTGTGCCTCCAGCTGTTGCAAAACTATAACTCCCAGCATGCCCAGACAGTCAATGGCTGTACATGCATGCTGGGAGTTGTAGTTGTGCAACAGCTGGAGGCACCTTGGTTTGTTAAACACTCCCCATACACTCCACATACAATGGTCATCCCAGAACCAATTAGCAGTTTCCCATAGAGATATGTATTCAACATACAATGGTTCCGAGGCCCCAGAACCAATTACCATTTTTACATAGACATATGTACTCGACATATGATGGTTTCAACATATGATGGTTCTCCTGGAACCAATTAATATCATATGTTGAGGGACCACTGTATATATATACATACATACATACACACTGCACAGTACCACTTCTCCTGTCCTGTATGCTGAGCTGCCGTATCTAAACGTGTGTGATACCGTTTGCTGAGCTGCTGTATCTAATCGTATGACGTGCGATACCGTTTGCTGAGCTTCTGTATCTAATACTATGATGTGTGATACCGTTTGCTGAGCTGCTGTATCTAAACCTATGATGTGTGATACCGTGTTCTGAGCTGCTGTATCTAATACTATGATTTGTAATACTGTCTGCTGAGCTGCTGTATCTAATCCTATGATGTGTGATACCGTTTGCTGAGCTTCTGTATCTAATCCTATGTGTGATACCGTTTGCTGAGCTGCTGTATCTAATCCTATGATGTGTGATACCGTATGCTGAGCTGCTGTATCTAATCCTATGTGTGATACCGTTTGCTGAGTTGCTGTATCTAATCCTATGATGTGTGATACCGTTTGCTGAGCTGCTGTATCTAATCCTATGTGTGATACCGTTTGCTGAGCTGCTGTATCTAATCCTATGATGTGTGATACCGTTTGCTGAGTTGCTGTATCTAATCCTATGATGTGTGATACCGTTTGCTGAGTTGCTGTATCTAATCCTATGATGTGTGATACCGTTTGCTGAGCTGCTGTATCTAATCCTATGATGTGTGATACCGTTTGCTGAGTTGCTGTATCTAATCCTATCATGTGTGATACTGTCTGTTGAGCTGCTGTATCTAATCCTATGATGTGTGATACCGTTTGCTGAGTTGCTGTATCTAATCCTATCATGTGTGATACTGTCTGTTGAGCTGCTGTATCTAATCCTATGATGTGTGATACCGTTTGCTGAGTTGCTGTATCTAATCCTATCATGTGTGATACTGTCTGCTGAGCTGCTGTATCTAAACCTATGATGTGTGATGCCGTTTTCTGAGCTGCCGTATCCAAGCCTGACCTGCTGTGACCTGTAACTCTCCATTAATAAGAGATAATTGTTTTGTGGCCTCTGAGTAGATCAGGGATGAGGTGATCACAATCTATCATCGCTGCCTCTGGAATATTAATCAGCCAGGGAGGCGCCGCTTATCTCAGCTCCGGGGACGGTACATGTCGGTGCACGTGTCTATCACATGACCCCTTCCTCTGGTATAGAGCTCCATTAAATCACTGCTCTTACAGTAAAGAATCTCTTCTGTGCCTGTCGAGAAGCCTTCCTTCCGCCAGAACAGTGTTTCCAAAGCAGGGTGCCACCAGCTGTTGCAAAACTGCAACTCCCAGCATGCCCGGACAGCCAGTGGCTGTCCAGGCATGCTGGGAGTTGCAGTTTTGCAACAGCTGGAGGCACTCTTCTTAGGAAACACTTGTATACTCCACTCCACTTACTTTTGTGGCAGAACACATGGAGCAGCCTATCCACGTGACGCCCCCCCTGACTTGACAGATTGTGACCGGTCCAACCAGAGGTCTAAGTATAAGATCCAGCAAGGTCCTTGTACAACATATCCTTGCAAACCTCTCGAATAAATGCTAAAAAGCAGAAATATCCTGGCAGCGGGACTTGGCTAGGCTCAGCCTTGTTGCAGACAGGACTAGTGACAATGGGACCTATACGCAGGAGGTATGCCTGACGTTTGCTACAGCTACAAAAGATCCAGATCCACCTCTTTTCCCAGGCTAGGGGGTGGAGTTGGGATTGGCTTCTCATTCATTGGCCAGGAGACCGAACTGTGACTAGATTCTGGCTCAGCTGTACGAGAAATGCAGTGCAATGTGCAAGCAAATGAACCCTCTGCACACTGTATGCATGAAATGACAAAATAGTTACTTTTTACTCCGGCACTGGAAAATGTTACAGATCGTTCCAACAAATCTTTTTACACTCCAGAGACCCGACTCCTCTGATGGGGGCAGCTGGATGGAGCCTCTCATCCGAATCCCCCACCAGCAGCGGAGGATTTGTTTTTCCGCCCCTCCACTGCTGGTGCCCTGAGGCTGCTGCCTAAGCTGCCTTATGGTAGCGCCGGATCTGCTCTTAGCCAGTCCTGGGGATCTGCCCTATAAAGTCCTCACCAGGACCGACCCCCTCCAGCACTGCTCACCATGACCGACCCCCTCCAGCACTGCCCACCACGACCGACCCCCTCCAGCACTGCTCACCACGACCGACCCCCTCCAGCACTGCCCACCATGACCGACCCCCTCCAGCACTGCTCACCACGACCGACCCCCTCCAGCACTGCCCACCATGACCGACCCCCTCCAGCACTGCTCACCACGACCGACCCCCTCCAGCACTTCTCACCACGACCGACCCCCTCCAGCACTGTTCACCACAACGACCCCCTCCAGCACTGCTCACCACGACCGACCCCCTCCAGCACTGCTTACCACGACCGACCCCTCCATCACTTCTCACCACGACTGACCCCCTCCAGCACTGCTCACCACGACTGACCCCCTCCAGCACTGCTCACCACGACCGACCCCCTCCAGCACTGTTCACCACAACCGACCCCCTCCAGCACTGCTCACCACGACCGACCCCCTCCAGCAGTGCCCACCACGACCGACCCCCTCCAGCACTGCTCACCACGACCGACCCCCTCCAGCACTGCTCACCACGACCGACCCCCTCCAGCACTGCTCACCACGACCGACCCCCTCCAGCACTGCTCACCACGACCGACCCCCTCCAGCACTGCTCACCACGACCGACCCCTCCATCACTTCTCACCACGACCGACCCCTCCATCACTTCTCACCACGACCGACCCCCTCCAGCACTGCTCACCACGACCGACCCCCTCCAGCAGTGCCCACCACGACCGACCCCCTCCAGCACTGTTCACCACAACGACCCCCTCCAGCACTGCTCACCACGACCGACCCCCTCCAGCACTGCTCACCACGACCGACCCCCTCCAGCACTTCTCACCACGACCGACCCCCTCCAGCACTGCCCACCACGACCGACCCCCTCCAGCACTGCTCACCACGACCGACCCCTCCATCACTTCTCACCACGACCGACCCCTCCATCACTTCTCACCACGACCGACCCCTCCATCACTTCTCACCACGACCGACCCCATCCAGCACTGCTCACCACGACCGACCCCCTCCAGCACTGTTCACCACAACGACCCCCTCCAGCACTGCTTACCACGACCGACCCCTCCATCACTTCTCACCACGACCGACCCCTCCATCACTTCTCACCACGACCGACCCCATCCAGCACTGCTCACCACGACCGACCCCCTCCAGCAGTGCCCACCACGACCGACCCCCTCCAGCACTGCTCACCACGACCTACCCCCTCCAGCACTGCTCACCACGACCGACCCCCTCCAGCACTGCTCACCACGACCGACCCCCTCCAGCACTGCCCACCACGACCGACCCCCTCCAGCACTGCCCACCACGACCGACCCCCTCCAGCACTGCTCACCACGACCGACCCCCTCCAGCACTGCTCACCACGACCGACCCCCTCCAGCACTGCTCGCCACGACCGACCCCCTCCAGCACTGCTCACCACGACCGACCCCCTCCAGCACTGCTCACCACGACCGACCCCCTCCAGCACTGCTCACCACGACCGACCCCCTCCAGCACTGCTCACCACGACCGACCCCCTCCAGCACTGCTCACCACGACCGGCCCCCTCCAGCACTGCTCACCACGATCGACCCCCTCCAGCACTGCTCACCACGACCGACCCCCTCCAGCATTGCTCACCACGACCGACCCCCCTCCAGCATTGCTCACCACGACCGACCCCCTCCAGCACTTCTCACCACGACCGACCCCCTCCAGCACTGCTCACCACGACCGACCCCCTCCAGCACTGCCCACCACGACCGACCCCCTCCAGCACTGCCCACCACGACCGACCCCCTCCAGCACTGCCCACCACGACCGGCCCCCTCCAGCACTGCTCACCACGACCGACCCCCTCCAGCACTGCCCACCACGACCGACCCCCTCCAGCACTGCTCACCACGACCGACCCCCTCCAGCACTGCTCACCACGACCGACCCCCTCCAGCACTGCTCACCACGACCGACCCCCTCCAGCACTGCTCACCACGACCGGCCCCCTCCAGCACTGCTCACATCGACCGGCCCCCTCCAGCACTGCTCACCACGACCGACCCCCTCCAGCACTGCTCACCACGACCGACCCCCTCCAGCACTGCTCACCACGACCGACCCCCTCCAGCACTGCTCACCACGACCGACCCCCTCCAGCACTGCCCACCACGACCGACCCCCTCCAGAACTGCCCACCACGACCGACCCCCTCCAGCACTGCCCACCACGACCGACCCCCTCCAGCACTGCCCACCACGACCGACCCCCTCCAGCACTGCTCACCACGACCGGCCCCCTCCAGCACTGCTCACCACGACCGACCCCCTCCAGCACTGCTCGCCACGACCGACCCCCTCCAGCACTGCCCGCCACGACCGACCCCCTCCAGCACTGCCCACCACGACCGACCCCCTCCAGCACTGCTCACCACGACCGACCCCTCCGGCACTGCTCACCACGACCGACCCCCTCCGGCACTGCTCACCACGACCGACCCCCTCCTGCACTGCTCACCACGACCGACCCCTCCAGCACTGCTCACCACGACCGACCCCCTCCAGCACTGCTCACCACGACCGACCCCCTCCAGCACTGCTCACCACGACCGACCCCCTCCAGCACTTCTCACCACGACCGACCCCCTCCAGCACTGCTCACCACGACCGACCCCCTCCAGCACTGCCCACCACGACCGACCCCCTCCAGCACTGCCCACCACGACCGACCCCCTCCAGCACTTCTCACCACGACCGACCCCCTCCAGCACTTCTCACCACGACCGACCCCCTCCAGCACTGCTCACCACGACCGACCCCCTCCAGCACTGCTCACCACGACCGACCCCCTCCAGCACTGCCCACCACGACCGACCCCCTCCAGCACTGCTCACCAGACTTCCATTATATTTCACAATTGCTTTCCAGGTCGATCCCCAGAAGAGCCGAATACTTTGATGTACGAGGAACGAGCTCCTTAGAAGTCACCATTGTCTACAACCCCAGAGCTGTGACCCGACCCCAGAAGGGAGAGAAGTGGCCCCTAAATAAGGACATTAAAGTTGTGGTCTCCCCTTTAAAGGCCAGCACAGAACTCAATGACAGCAAGGTGACCCCGAAATCTTACATTATATACGGTAATCTCCTCTAGGGAGGTCAGGGTGTAATAATCTGCAGGATATATCACTATGTATCAGGAGGTAGAGAGGACAGAGCGATGTTCTGCAGATCTGTAGAGAGGTCAGTGGTGTAATAATCTGCAGGATATATCACTATGTATCAGGAGGTAGAGAGGAAAGAGTGATGTTCTGCAGATCTGTAGAGAGGTCAGTGGTGTAATAATCTGCAGGATATATCACTATGTATCAGGAGGTAGAGAGGACAGAGCGATGTTCTGCAGATCTGTGTAGAGGTCAGTGGTAAAAGCAAAATGTCCAGCGCGAATATGAAGGAACTGGATGTTTATTCCAATAGCCAAAAAGACAAGGAGAACATGACAAGGTGACGCGTTTCGGTCCTAAGGTCCAGCCTTAGGACCGAAACGCGTCACCTTGTCATGTTCTCCTTGTCTTTTTGGCTATTGGAATAAACATCCAGTTCCTTCATATTCGCGCTGGACATTTTGCTTTTACTTGTCAGTTCCAGTCGGTGTTGCCCACGCCGGTCCTGGCGCGACGGGCTGAGGGAGTGAGCTGGACTATACACTTCTTTGTCTGCAGAGGTCAGTGGTGTAATAATCTGCAGGATATATCACTATGTATCAGGAGGAGAGAGGACAGAGCGATGTTCTGCAGATCTGTAGAGGTCAGAGGTGTAATAATCTGCAGGATATATCACTATGTATCAGGAGGTAGAGAGAACAGAGCGATGTTCTGCAGATCTGTATAGAGGTCAGTGGTGTAATAATCTGCAGGATATATCACTATGTATCAGGAGGTAGAGAGAACAGAGCGATGTTCTGCAGATCTGTAGAGAGGTCAGTGGTGTAATAATCTGCAGGATATATCACTATGTATCAGGAGGTAGAGAGGACAGAGCGATGTTCTGCAGATCTGTAGAGACGTCAGAGGAGTAATAGTCTGCAGGATATATCACTAGTTGATTATTGATCACTGATGACCTGTATTCACCATTAAACTCTTGCAGGTTAAGGTTTCCTATTATGGCGGCCAAAGCAAAGAACCCTTGGGCTGCTCCATGTTGTATTTGACCAATGTTGGTGAGTGTGGGGTCACTATGGGTGATGTCGGGGTGTGATCACTATGGGTGATGTTGGGGACACTATGGGTGATGTTGGGGTGGGGTCACTATGGGTGATGTTTGGGTGTGATCAGTATGGATGATGTTGGAGTGTGATCAGTATGGATGATGTTGGGGTGTGATCACTATGGGTGATGTTGAGGTGTGATCAGTATGGGTGATGTTGAGGTGTGATCACGATGGATGATGTTGGGGTGTGATCACGATGGATGATGTTGGGATGTGATCACGATGGATGATGTTGGGGTGTGATCACGATGGATGATGTTGGGGTGTGATCACGATGGATGATGTTGGGGTGTGATCACGATGGATGATGTTGGGGTGTGATCACGATGGATGATGTTGGGGTGTGATCACGATGGGTGATGTTGGGGTGTGATCAGTATGGAGGATGTTGGGGTGTGATCAGCATGGAGGATGTTGGGGTGTTATCACTATTGAGGATGTTGGGGTGTGATCAGCATTTAGGATGTTGGGGTGTTATCACTATGGAGGATGTTGGGGTGTGATCATGATGGATGATGTTGGGGTGTTATCACTATGGGTGATATTGGGGTGTGATCATTATGGGTGATGTTGGGGGGTGATGGGGTGTGATCACTATGGGTGATGTTGGGGTGTGATCACGATGGATGATGTTGAGGTGTGATCATTATGGATGATGTTGGGGTGTGATCAGTATGGGTGATGTTGAGGTGTGATCAGTATGGGTGATGTTGAGGTGTGATCACGATGGATGATGTTGGGGTGTGATCACGATGGATGATGTTGGGGTGTGATCACGATGGATGATGTTGGGGTGTGATCACGATGGATGATGTTGGGGTGTGATCAGTATGGAGGATGTTGGGGTGTGATCACTATGGGTGATGTTGGGGTGTGATCATTATGGGTGATGTTGGGGGGTGATGGGGTGTGATCACTATGGGTGATGTTGGGGTGTGATCACGATGGATGATGTTGAGGTGTGATCATTATGGGTGATGTTGGGGTGTGATCACTATGGGTGATGATGGGGTGTGATCACTATGGGTGATGGGGTGTGATCACTATGGGTGATGGGGTGTGATCACTATGGGTTATGTTGGGGTGTGATCACTCTGGGTGATGATGGGGTGTGATCACTATGGGTGATGGGGTGTGATCACTATGGGTTATGTTGGGGTGTGATCACTCTGGGTGATGATGGGGTGTGATCACTATGGGTGATGTTGGTGACAGTATTTGGGATGACTCTGTTCTCTCCTATGATTTCTCTTCTCAGCTGTTTGTCTGGATGTGGACATCTTCCGTATCGGATCAGTGACACGTGGCGTCCGGGGGAAGGTAACAGGTGTCCCCGCCCTATATTAAGATATAATGTACTGTACAATGTGTCACCATCTTCTTATCCTTCTTCAGGATGTCTGGACCTGGGGCCGCGGTGGGAAGGGCGCCATCTTACTGGTGAACTGTGACCGTGACCGTAACATCTCCGGTATCTCTGACAGAGAGGACACTGGGCCGCCCAACGCTGCTGGTACTGACCGCGCTCTAGTCCTGTACGTGGAGATCAGTCTGCTCAGTGCGGGGTCTGATATGTGTCTCTTCCACAGATGTGAAGGACATGTCCCCTATGGTCCTGACGGCCGAGGGACCCGACGAGATCTTCGACGACTACAAATTGACCATGAAGGTCTCGTCCTCTGACGCCAAAAGACTGCGCGTGTATCAGAAGAGACGTATGTGTGATGGTGGTCATACCCGTACATGTGCCCGTCCCCGTATCCTGCTCTTTTGAGGATCTTTTGTCCGGTGGTGATCATTTTTGGGTCTCCCCGTAGGGTATGAGTACACCCATGTCCTGGGGAAGCAGATTGACTCGTATGTGTGATGGCAGTCATGCCGTCCCCGTATCCTGCTCCTTTGTCCCCCCCCCCCCCCTGGTGGTGATAATTTTTGGGTCTCCCCGTAGGGTATGAGTACGCCCATGTCCTGGGGAAGCAGATTGACTCGTATGTGTGATGGCGGTCATGCCGTCCCCGTATCCTGCTCTTTTGTCCCGCCCTCCCGCCCCCCCTGGTGGTGATAATTTTTGGGTCTCCCCGTAGGGTATGAGTACACCCATGTCCTGGGGAAGCAGATGGACTTGTATGTGTGATGGCGGTCATGTCCGCCCCCGTATCCTGCTCCTTTGAGGGTCTTTTGTCCCCTCCGGTGGTGATAATTTTTGGGTCTCCCCATAGGGTATGAGTACGCCCATGTCCTGGGGAAGCAGATGGACTCGTATGTGTGATGGCGGTCATGCCGTCCCCGTATCCTGCTCTTTTGTCCCCCCCCCCCGGTGGTGATAATTTTTGGGTCTCCCGTAGGGTATGAGTACGCCCATGTCCTGGGGAAGCAGATTGACTCGTATGAGTGATGGCAGTCATGCCGTCCCCTTATCCTGCTCCTTTGTCCCCCCCCCCCCTGGTGGTGATAATTTTTGGGTCTCCCGTAGGGTATGAGTACGCCCATGTCCTGGGGAAGCAGATTGACTCGTATGTGTGATGGCGGTCATGCCGTCCCCGTATCCTGCTCCTTTGAGGGTCTTTTGTCCCCTCCGGTGGTGATAATTTTTGGGTCTCCCCATAGGGTATGAGTACGCCCATGTCCTGGGGAAGCAGATTGACTCGTATGTGTGATGGCGGTCATGCCGTCCCCCGTATCCTGCTCTTTTGTCCCCCCCCGGTGGTAATTTTTGGGTCTCCCCGTAGGGTATGAGTACGCCCATGTCCTGGGGAAGCAGATGGACTCGTATGAGTGATAGCGGTCATGCCGTCCCCGTATCCTGCTCTTTTGTCCCCCCCCCCCCGGTGGTAATTTTTGGGTCTCCCGTAGGGTATGAGTACGCCCATGTCCTGGGGAAGCAGATTGACTCGTATGTGTGATGGCAGTCATGCCGTCCCCGTATCCTGTTCATTTGTCCCCCCCCCCCCCCCCCGGTGGTAATTTTTGGGTCTCCCCATAGGGTATGAGTACGCCCATGTCCTGGGGAAGCAGATTGACTCGTATGTGTGATGGCAGTCATGCCGTCCCCGTATCCTGCTCTTTTGTCCCCCCCCCCCCCCCGGTGGTGATAATTTTTGGGTCTCCCGTAGGGTATGAGTACGCCCATGTCCTGGGGAAGCAGATTGACTCGTATGATGTGAGGAGAGACAACCTGGATGACATCACCTTCTATGTGGAGGGGCTGGAGTTCCCCGACATCGACTTCTCGGGCCTGGTGTATATAGACCTTACATTTCACAAGGGCGATGATGGGGTAAGTGATGGGAAGATCTGAGGGGCCATAATGGGTTTAGAATATGAAGAACCCAAAACACCACAACCCCTATTACTCCTCCACTATGATCAGAGGCGCAACTTCAGCTGATGCCCCTCCTCAGGCCCGGCTCCTATGGAGTTTTCTTTTGTGAGTCCCACGTCTAGACCAGTGTTTTCCAAGCAGTGGGTCTCCAGCTGTTGCAAAACTATAACTCTCAGCATGCCCGGACAGCCTGGGAGATGTAGTTTTGCAACAGTTCGAGGCAGCCTGGTTGGGGAACACCGGTCTAGACGTGGGACTCCACTCCAGGCAACGTATTGGGCTCCGATGTAATGGGACTAACAGTGCCCAATAATAAAACTGTCACCACACAACGCCTAATAATGCGACCATCATATAGGCCACCATGTATATAGTGCCCTATACATATACAGTACTACCATATAGTGGCATATATATACCCCCATATAGTGCCCTATACATATACCACCATATAGTGTCCTATACATATACAGTACTACCATATAGTGGCATATATACCCCCATATAGTGCCCTATACATATACCACCATATAGTGTCCTATACATATACAGTACTACCATATAGTGCCCTATACATATACAGTACTACCATATAGTGCCCTATACATATACACCCATATAGTGCCCTATACATATACCCCCATATAGTGCCCTATACATATACCCCCATATAGTGACCTATACATATACCACCATATAGTGCCCTATACATATACCACCATATAGTGTCCTATACATATACCACCATATAGTGTCCTATACATATACCACCATATAGTACACAATACATGTACTACCATATAGTGCACAATACAAATACCACCATATAGTACACAATACATGTACTACCATATAGTGCACAATACAAATACCACCATATAGTGCACAATACAAATACCACCATATAGTGCACAATACATTTACCACCATATAGTGCACAATACATTTACCACCATATAGTACACAATACATTTACCACCATATAGTGCACAATACATTTACCACCATATAGTACACAATATATATACCACCATATAGTGCACAATACATTTACCACCATATAGTACACAATACATTTACCACCATATAGTGCACAATACATATACCACCATACAGTGCACAATACATTTACCACCATACAGTGCACAATACATTTACCACCATATAGTGCACAATACAAATACCACCATATAGTGCACAATACATTTACCACCATATAGTGCACAATACAAATACCACCATATAGTACACAATACATTTACCACCATATAGTGCACAATACATTTACCACCATATAGTGCACAATACAAATACCACCATATAGTGCACAATACATTTACCACCATATAGTGCACAATACAAATACCACCATATAGTGCACAATACATTTACCACCATATAGTGCACAATACATTTACCACCATATAGTACACAATACATTTACCACCATATAGTGCACAATACATTTACCACCATATAGTGCACAATACAAATACCACCATATAGTGCACAATACATTTACCACCATATAGTGCACAATACATTTACCACCATATAGTACACAATACATTTAGCACCATATAGTACACAATACATTTACCACCATATAGTGCACAATACAAATACCACCATATAGTGCACAATACATTTACCACCATATAGTGCACAATACAAATACCACCATATAGTGCACAATACATTTACCACCATATAGTGCACAATACAAATACCACCATACAGTGCACAATACATTTACTACCATATAGTACACAATATATATACCACCATATAGTGCACAATACATTTACCACCATATAGTACACAATACATTTACCACCATATAGTGCACAATACATATACCACCATACAGTGCACAATACATTTACCACCATATAGTGCACAATACATTTACCACCATATAGTGCACAATACAAATACCAACATATAGTGCAGAATACATTTACCACCATATAGTGCACAATACAAATACCACCATATAGTGCACAATACAAATACCACCATATAGTGCACAATACATTTACCACCATATAGTGCACAATACATTTACCACCATATAGTGCACAATACAAATACCAACATATAGTGCAGAATACATTTACCACCATATAGTGCACAATACAAATACCACCATATAGTGCACAATACAAATACCACCATATAGTGCACAATACATTTACCACCATATAGTGCACAATACAAATACCACCATATAGTGCACAATACATTTACCACCATATAGTGCACAATACAAATACCACCATATAGTGCACAATACATTTACCACCATATAGTGCACAATACAAATACCACCATATAGTGCACAATACAAATACCACCATATAGTGCACAATACATTTACCACCATATAGTGCACAATACATTTACCACCATATAGTGCACAATACAAATACCACCATATAGTGCACAATACATTTACCACCATATAGTGCACAATACATTTACCACCATATAGTACACAATACATTTACCACCATATAGTGCACAATACATTTACCACCATATAGTGCACAATACAAATACCACCATATAGTGCACAATACAAGTAATCCCCCCCCCCCCCCCCACTGCAGGTGTCAGGATCTCTGATTCCTTTTATGCTCCTCACGGTTTATTGATACGTTTTTCCCCCTATCAGAGCAAGATCTTAACGGAGCAGGTGGTCTTCAGAGTGGCTCCATGGATCATGACGCCAAACACTCAGAAGCCTCTGGAGGTCTACGTCTGCAAGTAAGTGCACCCCCCCCCCCCCAGTCTGATGACCCCCATAATGTGTTTATTCAGGTTACTGATACACTGTACCGAAAGAATGCTGTGTGCAAACAGTATTAGTAAACTACAGGTTTATACCACAAATGTCCTGGAGATCATGTGACCTAGATGACAGAGGATACAACTGTAACAAACCTTCAGCTTTGAGTCTGCTGGTGATCTATAGGGGATTATATTGGGGTCTGCTGGTGATCTATAGGGGATTATATTGGGGGGTCTGCTGGTGATCTATAGGGGATTATATTGGGGGGTCTGCTGGTGATATATAGGGGATTATATTGGGGGTCTGCTGGTGATCTATAGGGGATTATATTGGGGGGTCTGCTGGTGATATATAGGGGATTATATTGGGGGTCTGCTGGCTGCTGGTGATCTATAGGGGATTATATTGGGGTCTGCTGGTGATCTATAGGGGATTATATTGGGGTCTGCTGGTGATCTATAGGGGATTATATTGGGGTCTGCTGGTGATCTATAGGGGATTATATTGGGGTCTGCTGGTGATCTATAGGGGATTAGATTGGGGTCTGCTGGTGATCTATAGGGGATTATATTGGGGTCTGCTGGTGATCTATAGGGATTATATTGGGTCTGCTGGTGATCTATAGGGGATTATATTGGGGGTCTGCTGGTGATCTATAGGGGATTATATTGGGGTCTGCTGGTGATCTATAGGGGATTATATTGGGGTCTGCTGGTGATCTATAGGGGATTATATTGGGGTCTGCTGGTGATCTATAGGGGATTATATTGGGGTCTGCTGGTGATCTATAGGGGATTATATTGGGGTCTGCTGGTGATCTATAGGGGATTATATTGGGGTCTGCTGGTGATCTATAGGGGATTAGATTGGGGTCCGCTGGTGATCTATAGGGGATTAGATTGGGGGGGGGGGGGGTCTGCTGGTGATCTATAGGGGATTAGATTGGGGTCTGCTGGTGATCTATAGGGGATTAGATTGGGGAGTCTGCTGGTGAACTATAGGGGATTAGATTGGGGGGTCTGCTGGTGATCTATAGGGGATTAGATTGGGGGTCTCCTGGTGATCTATAGGGATTATATTGGGGGTCTGCTGGTGATCTATAGGGGATTATATTGGGGTCCGCTGGTGATCTATAGGGGATTAGATTGGGGGGGGGGGGTCTGCTGGTGATCTATAGGGGATTAGATTGGGGGGGTCTGCTGGTGATCTATAGGGGATTAGAATTGGGGTCTGCTGGTGATCTATAGGGATTAGATTGGGGGGGTCTGCTGGTGATCTATAGGGGATTAGATTGGGGGGTCTGCTGGTGAATTATAGGGGATTAGATTGGGGGTCTGCTGGTGAACTATAGGGGATTAGATTGGGGGTCTCCTGGTGATCTATAGGGGAATATATTGGGGGTCTGCTGGTGATCTATAGGGGATTAGATTGGGGGGGGGGGGTCTGCTGGTGATCTATAGGGGATTAGATTGGGGGGGGGGTCTGCTGGTGATCTATAGGGGATTAGATTGGGGTCTGCTGGTGATCTATAGGGGATTAGATTGGGGTCTGCTGGTGATCTATAGGGGATTAGATTGGGGGGTCTGCTGGTGAACTATAGGGGATTAGATTGGGGGTCTGCTGGTGATCTATAGGGGATTATATTGGGGTCTGCTGGTGATCTATAGGGGATTATATTGAAGTTGCAGCTATCAGGATCTCCACAAACCTGAGAAGAAAGAGGCGAAATGCCAAAGGGGCGGAGCCTAGGTGTCCTTGATAAAGGGGAATCCCGCCCCCATTTTCCTGGCAGAGCGAGATATGATGCAGGAGGGGTCCATAATCTGGGACCACTGCCAAGTGCTATAGGACCCACACCCTGACAGGTTTGTGCTGCTTCTGTGTTTATCCATTGTCTGATACATTGTGACAAACCCTCAGCTGTGAGCAGCACCAAGTCAGAAGGGGTTTTCAGCCTCTAGATCAGTGTTTCCCAACAGATGTCCGGCATGCTGGGAGTTGTAGTTTTGCAACAGCTGGAGACACCCTGGTTGGGAAGCACAGCCCTAGATGGTTATAATGGTCCCATTCACTGACAGCAAGCAGAGATCAGGTATAATTAGTGCATTCACAGTGATGAGGCGGGCACTGTATGGCGGTGTAAGATTGTCTGTGATATGATTGGCTGTGCATAACCCCGCCCACTTCCTCTCCATATTTACTTTTTTCTTTCAGTGTAAAAACCAACTCGGAGTTTGTAAAACTTCTCTCAGACTTTGTGGACAAAACCCGGTGCCCCCTGAACAAGGTGACGCAAAGCGAGAACCGGGGGGACCAATGGATACAGGTGAGGGCGGCACATAGGTATCACACAGGATTAGATACAGCAGACAGTATGACACATGATAGGCTTAGATACAGCAGCTCAGCTAACAGATACACCTGGGCTTAGAAGCACAGTCTCCATGGCGGCATTTTCCAATAAGTGGTTCCATATGGCGTCACAATGTTGTGTCTGGTCTGGGGTCTGTATTAGTTCGGGGGTCTGTATTAGTTCGGGGGTCTGGGGTCTGTATTAGTTCGGGGGTCTGGTCTGGGGTCTGTATTAGTTCGGGGGTCTGGTCTGGGGTCTGTAATAGTTCGGGGGTCTGGTCTGGGGTCTGTAATAGTTCGGGGGTCTGGGGTCTGTAATAGTTCGGGGGTCTGGTCTGGGGTCTGTAATAGTTCGGGGGTCTGGTCTGGGGTCTGTAATAGTTCGGGGGTCTGGTCTGGGGTCTGTAATAGTTCGGGGGTCTGGTCTGGGGTCTGTATTAGTTCGGGGGTCTGGTCTGGGGTCTGTATTAGTTCGGGGGTCTGGTCTGGGGTCTGTAATAGTTCGGGGGTCTGGTCTGGGGTCTGTATTAGTTCGGGGGTCTGTATTAGTTCGGGGGTCTGGGGTCTGTATTAGTTCGGGGGTCTGGGGTCTGTATTAGTTCGGGGGTCTGGTCTGGGGTCTGTATTAGTTCAGGGGTCTGGTCTGGGGTCTGTATTAGTTCGGGGGTCTGGTCTGGGGTCTGTATTAGTTCGGGGGTCTGGTCTGGGGTCTGTAATAGTTCGGGGGTCTGGTCTGGGGTCTGTAATAGTTCGGGGGTCTGGGGTCTGTAATAGTTCGGGGGTCTGGTCTGGGGTCTGTAATAGTTCGGGGGTCTGGTCTGGGGTCTGTAATAGTTTGGGGGTCTGGTCTGGGGTCTGTAATAGTTCGGGGGTCTGGTCTGGGGTCTGTATTAGTTCGGGGGTCTGGTCTGGGGTCTGTATTAGTTCGGGGGTCTGGTCTGGGGTCTGTAATAGTTCGGGGGTCTGGTCTGGGGTCTGTATTAGTTCGGGGGTCTGTATTAGTTCGGGGGTCTGGGGCCTGTATTAGTTCGGGGGTCTGGGGTCTGTATTAGTTCGGGGGTCTGGTCTGGGGTCTGTATTAGTTCAGGGGTCTGGTCTGGGGTCTGTATTAGTTCGGGAGTCTGGGGTTTGTATTAGTTCAGGGGTCTGGTTTGGGGTTTGTATTAGTTCAGGGGTCTAATAATTCAGGGGTCTGGTGTTTGTAATAGTTCAGGGGTCTGTTCTGGATTAGTTCAGGGGTCTGGTTTGGGGTTTGTATTAGTATAGGGGTCTGGTCTGGGGTTTGTATTAGTTCAGGGGTCTGGGGTTTGTAATAGTTCAGGGTTCTGTATTAGTTCAGGGGTCTGGTCTGGGGTTTGTATTAGTTCAGGGGTCTGGTTTGGGGTTTGTATTAGTTCAGGGGTCTGTAATAATTCAGGGGTCTGGTCTGGGGTTTGTAATAGTTCAGGGGTATGTTCTGGATTAGTTCAGGGGTCTGTAATAGTTCAGGGGTCTGGTCTGGGGTTTGTAATAGTTCAGGGGTCTGTTCTGGATTAGTTCAGGGGTCTGGTCTGGGGTTTGTAATATTTCAGGGGTCTGTTCTGGATTAGTTCAGGGGTCTGTAATAGTTCAGGGGTCTGGTCTGGGGTTTGTAATAGTTCAGGGGTCTGTTCTGGATTAGTTCAGGGGTCTGGTCTGGGGTTTGTAATATTTCAGGGGTCTGTTCTGGATTAGTTCAGGGGTCTGGTTTGGGGTTTGTATTAGTTCAGGGGTCTGTAATAATTCAGGGGTCTGGTCTGGGGTTTGTAATAGTTCAGGGGTATGTTCTGGATTAGTTCAGGGGTCTGTAATAGTTCAGGGGTCTGGTCTGGGGTTTGTAATAGTTCAGGGGTCTGTTCTGGATTAGTTCAGGGGTCTGGTTTGGGGTTTGTATTAGTACAGGGGTCTGTTCTGAATTATTTTTGCTTTGTGCTGCCTCCTACTTGTTTTTAGCTTTCTTCTTCTGTCCTTTTATGTTGTTTTGTCCGGTCTCTTGCAGGATGAGATGGAGTTCGGATACACTGAGGCTCCTCACAAGCGTTTTCCAGTCGTCTTGGATTCGCCAAGAAACAGAGGACTGAGGAACTTCCCAGTCTCAGAAGTTTTGGTTTGTTGTTGTTTTTATTGTATAGGGTGAATTGTTTGGTGTGTCCAGCGCTTCACCTGTCCTCACTGCATCCACAGCCTACCCCTCCTGAAACACTCTGCTGCTGGCACTGCTCACAGTATTGACGCTTCTACATCGGTTGTTTTGTTTGGAGATTTAGTTTTTAAAAACAATTTTTTATCTTTTTCCCAGGGACCGGACTTCGGACACGTGACGCGGGAGCCGGATGACAGCAGCACCGTCACCACCCTGGACTCTTTTGGAAACCTGGAAGTCAGCCCCCCTGTGGTTGTCAATGGGAAAGCCTACCCGCTGGGGAGAATACTCATCGGAGACGGGCTGAACAAGTGAGCGGACATCCCCCATGATGCCATGCAGCGCAAACCTAATGTTATCATGTGTGATACTGTCTGCTCAGCTGCTGTATCTAAGCCTGTCATGTGTGATACTGTCTGCTCAGCTGCTGTATCTAAGCCTGTCATGTGTGATACTGTCTGCTCAGCTGCTGTATCTAAGCCTGTCATGTGTGATGCTGTCTGCTCAGCTGCTGTATCTAAGCCTATCATGTGATACTGTCTGCTCAGCTGCTGTATATAAGCCTGTCATGTGTGATACTGTGTGTTCAGCTGGTGTATCTAAGCCTATCATGTGTGATGCTGCCTGTCGTGTGATATTCTGCATTGAGCTGGTGTATCTAATCCTATCATATGTTAGGCTTAGATACAGCAGCTGAGAAGACAGCATATCATGTGATACTGTCTGCTTAGCTACTGTATCTGAGCTTGTCATGTGTTATACTGTGTGCTTTGCAGCGGTATCTAATCTTATGATGTGATACAATCTGAGGCAGACTAAAGCACTACTTCCCCCATCATGTCCTCGCTCATCCCTGGTGCTGTTTGTTGTATTTTCTCTATAAAGCTTCATATCACTTATTATTATGAGGTGATCAGCGGCGCCTCCCGTGCAGTATGTCCACCCCTCACCATCTGTTATGGGCCCCGCTGTGACCGCTCCCTCGGCGCCCCCTATAGGTTGCATTCAGCTTTACTCTTCTTTGCAGGAGCAGCATGCGCATGAATCAGGTCCTCAGAGATTTCCTGCACGCGCAGCAGGTCCAGGCCCCCGTCTTCCTGTTCTCCACCTGGCTCTACGTCGGCCATATTGACGAGTTCATGACCTTTGTGCCGGCGCCAAATAGAAAGGTAAGATCAGTGATAGCGGGGCAGAATGTGGGAACTACACATATATGTGGCGCCCGGTGTCCTCTTGGGTGTCAGGGAATCATGGGCATCCTTTAAGGAGAACTCCACCTTTATGGGAACAAGTGACATGGCCGGTGCTGTCTCATGTGAAATCCTCCATATATGTCGTTCTCTGCAGGGTTTTCGGCTCCTGCTGGCGAGTCCTCAGGCCTGTCTGGATCTTTTTAGGAAGAAGCAGAAAGAAGGTCATGGAGGTGCAGTCATGTTTGAAGGTGGGTCCATTCATCTGGGGCAGCGAGGGTGCAGTTATTTGGGGAGGTGAGGGTGCAGTTATCTGGGGCAGCGAGGGTGCAGCCGTTTGGGGAGGTGAGGGTGCAGTTATTTGGGGAGGTGAGAGTGCAGCCATCTGGGGCGGCGAGGGTGCAGTTATTTGGGGAGGCGAGGGTGCAGTTATTTGGGGAGGTGAGGGTGCAGTTATCTGGGGCGGCGAGGGTGCAGTTATTTGGGGAGGCGAGGGTGCAGTTATTTGGGGAGGTGAGAGTGCAGCCATCTGGGGCGGCGAGGGTGCAGTTATTTGGGGAGGTGAGAGTGCAGCCATCTGGGGCAGCGAGGGTGAGGATAATTTGGGGAGGTGAGGGTGCAGCTAGTTATTTAGGGCGGTAAGGGTCCTTTGGGGTTATCTTTTCATAGCATGAGTGGGAATACATTGTTACTGCGTGAAAGGGGCGGAGCCATGACAACCTCATGTACACAGGGACTGTTCTGATCGGAGGATATTTCCATCTTTCAGGATTAAATAGAGTCACTTACACCATTGATGACATCTTGGCCAGTAAAATCTTGTTGGATTCCTCAAAGATCTGTCAGGTAATGGAGGATTCTCCGGCCCGGACCCTCGGGGTCACATGTGGTTGTCCGGGCTCCGCCCACTGTCTTGTGTCCTTCACTTTCAGGAGAGCATTGACCAGAACCGGAAGATCATGAAGAAGGAGCTGGGACTGAGTGAGGACGACATCATAGACATCCCCATGCTGTACAAGTGCGACTCCGACATGGAGAACGCAGAGTCCTTCTTCCCTAATATGGTGAGATATAGTATATACGGTACGAAGATCCACCGGTATATACAGTATATAGACACTGTCCCTGCCAAAAAAATATATATATATATATATATATATATACACACACACACACGGTATAGAGACAAGGGCCCCGCCACACCATAGATACGGTATATAGACACGGGCCCCGCCACACCATATATATTCAGTATATGGATACAGGCCCCAACATACCATATATACGGTATATAGACACGGGCCACACTATATATGGTATATAGACACGGGCCCCGCCACACACTATATATATTATATTATATATATATATATATATATATACATACGGTATATAGATACAGGCACTACCATAGTGTGTGTGTGTGTGTGTGTGTGTGTATGTATATATGTATGTATATATATATATATTATATATTGTATATAGATCTGGGCACTACCATAGTATATAGATAATAGTCACCATGCCAACACGTGCCCCCTGGTGGCATCATGCAGAGGTCCTCTAACCCTTCTCTCCCCCCCCCCCCCGCAGGTGAACATGCTCGTCCTGGGGAAGCAGCTGGGGATCCCGAAGCCGTTTGGCCCCAAACTCTACGGGACCTGCTGCCTGGAGGAGAAGGTGCGCTCGGTGCTGGAGCCCCTGGGCCTGAACTGCACCTTCCTGGACGACTTCACTTCGTACCATCAGTACCTGGGAGAAGTGCACTGCGGCACCAACGTGGTCAGGAAGCCCTTCTCCTACAAGTGGTGGGAGTGCATAGTGTAACCCGGACCCTCAGTGTCACTTGTGTGCAGAGCGTCACACACCCAGCAACGCAGACCTACGGCTCAGCAACATCACTAACTTTCTACACTAGTAAAGGGCGACCCCAACCTAAAGGGCAATCCTTCCTCCGAGACGTGACTAGTCGCACACGTATCGGCAATGACCAAGATTGTATGTATTCTATAACATGGGTCTCCAAACTGTGAACCTACAGCTGCTGCACAACTACAACTCCCAGCATGCCCGGACAGCCAACGGCTGTCCGGGCATGCTGGGAGTTATAGTTGTGCAGCTGCCGCACACTTTGCTGACCTATTATTCTCAATTAATCGCAAACCCCCTCTGCTGGTCATTACACACATTACGGGCACAGGCTTATCTATGGATATTGTTGCCAAAAGCAGCACAACTACAACTCCCAGCATGCCCGGACAACCAACGCAGGTGGCACACCCTCGATATAATGTATAATATATTTATAATTGTGATTAACAATGTATCATATTATTCTAATAAAATTGTTATCCACCCCCTGGATCTTGTCTATAATCTACATTAATACAGACGCCGCAGATTGTTGCAACTTTAACCCCTAAGGGCCCAGCTATCTGTTTTAGAGTCCACATCATTATTTTTTTTTTTATATATATATATAAAGATTTGAGTTTTTTTTATGGTATAAATTATACAGGCAATTTCTTCCAAAAAGAGCGCCACCTCTCTCCTCAGGTGGTGCGCGGTATTGCAGCTCAGTTATTTTAAAGTGACTGGAGACAGGATGTAACACCACACAGGACCTGAGGACAGCAGGTGGCGTCGTCTTTGGATAAAACAAGCAGTTTTACTATTCCTGGATAACCCCTTTTAGGCCACGTTCACACGGAGGAAGATAGAAAAAAATTCTGCTCGGAAATCATGTCGCAGCAGGGTGCTATTGTTTTCAGTGGGATTCTGCTGCTCCGTGCACAAGGTAGAATTTCTACGGCGGAAACAACTGCCGCAGAATTTCCGAATCCAACCTTCGCAGCAAGTGTCTATGGAGACGCCGCATTTCCATGTGGTTCTAATGCCGCTGCTGTCAGGAGAAAAATTCCACAGTGTGAACATAGACTTAGGTTTCATTTCCATCAACTTCATTTTTACTTTTTTTTTTTATAAATATAAGTAAAAAAAAGTTAAAATTATATATTTATAAAAAAATATATATATAATTTAATTTTTTTACTTTTACGTATTTATAAAATAAAAATAAAAAATGTACCCTAAGTCTATGTTCACACTGAGGGATTTTTCTGCACAATGTCCGGCCAGAATTTTTAGAGAGGAAAAGACCAAACTTTGGCAGGGTTTTCGTTTTGAATGAATGAATTGCGCGACTTGTATTGATAATGCTAAAGGGGGGAAAAACAAAACAAAAGCTAAAACCAACTTTAGTTTTCTAAAGCCATAAATATAAATATGTGTTGAAACAACAACGATAAGAACTAAGGAAAAAAACGACAAGTGAGTCTGGCGTTTCATATTTCCCTATTGACGGCTGGAGAACATCTTGCTGCAGAGTTTTGTGCAAGAAAAAAAAACGCCAGTGAGAATTTGGTATTTTAAAATTATTAAATATGTTATTTTTGCATTCTTCCCCCCTCCACATTTTGCTGTAAGTAAAAAGTTATTGTTCTGCGGTTGGTACTAGAGCAGCCATAATGGTCGATGCATCAACGCTAGAGATGAGCGAACTTACAGTAAATTCAATTAGTCACTAACTTCTCGGCTCGGCAGTTGATGACTTATCCTGCGTAAATGAGTTCAGCTTTCCGGTGCTCCCGTCGGCTGGAAAAGGTGGACACAGTCCTAGGAGACTCTTTCCTAGGACTGTATCCACCTTTTCCAGCCCACGGGAGCACCGGAAAGCTGAACTAATTTATGCAGGAAAAGTCATCAACTGCCGAGCCGAGAAGTTCGTGACGAATCGAATTTGCTGTAAGTTTGCTCATCTCTAATTACCGCCTGTCAGTACAGAGGGACGGCCAGATGTAGTAAATTGAGTGACCTTTCATGTGGATATGCAAATTAAGTCTGCAGCATTTCTGCAACTCAAGACCCTGCCTCCAGCTGCAGCAAAACTAAACAACTCCCAGCATGGAGTCCTGCGTCTAGACCAGTGTTCCCCAACCAGGGTGCCTCCAGCTGTTGCAAAACTACAACTCCCAGCATAGCCCGGAGAGCCAATCAGTGCATTTCATTACTGTAACTGTGTCATGTAATCACCAGTCTGACCCACAGAAAATGAGTGCTTAAAGGGGGTACTCTGCTAAAAAAAAAAACTTTTTTTTATCAAATGGTGCGAGAAAGTGAAGCAGATTTGTAAATTACTTCTATTAAAAAATCTTAATCCTTCCAGTACTTATATGCTTCTGTATGATCCACAGGAAGTTCTTTTCTTTTTGAATTTCCTTTCAGTCTGACCACAGTGCTCTCTGCTGACACCTCTGTCCATGTCAGGAAATGTCCAGAATAGGAGCAAATCCCCATAGCAAACCTCTCCTGCTCCAGACAGTTCCTGACATGGACAGAGGTGTCAGCAGAGAGCACTGTGGTCAGACAGAAAGGAAATTCTAAAAGAAAATAACTTCCTGTGGATCATACAGAATCTTATAAGTACTGGAAGGATTAAGATTTTTTTAATAGAAGTAATTTACAAATCTGGCACCAGTTGATTTAGAAAAAGTTTTCCAGTGGAGTACCCCTTTAATGCAATGTTTCCCAACCCAGGGTGCCTCCAGCTGTCGCAAAAATACAACTCCCAGCATGGCCCGGAGAGCAGTTATATCAGTGCATTTCATTACTGTAACTGTGTCATGTGATCACCAGTCTGACCCACAGAAAATCACAGGGAGTAATTCAGTATTTGACAACCAGGGAGCCTCCAGCTGTTGCAAAACTACAACTGCCAGCATGCCCAGACAGCCGTTGGCTGTCTGGGCATGCTGGCAGTTGTAGTTTTGCAACTACATCACACTTTATGCTGGGAGTTGTAGTTTTGCAACAGCTGGAGGCACCTTGTTTGGGAAACACTGTCTAAAACGACTTAGATGCAGGGGTTGTCCACCTTTAGGAAAAACATATCCACTTTCGCCAAATAACAGCGCCGCACCTGTCCTCCGCTCCATTCACTTCAACGGGATTGAGCAGCAATACCACACACAACCTGAGGGGCGAGAGTGGCGCTGTAAGAAAGAAGCTACGCTCTTCTAATCCTGGGTGACCCCGCTGCTGATCACACAGGCACAATCAGTGTCGTACATATGAACAGATGACAATCGATCAGCTACACACAGGATCAGCGAGGATCCGACCACTGGGATCAGTTCAGTCCTAAGGGAGAACCTCCCGACCAATCAGACGCTCATCCAGCCCACTGATACATTCTCCAGTAACATGCAGAGCCCGGCTCTTTATCTGTGATCACTGCGCCATCTTGTGGATGAATTGTATATTGCAGCCAGTAAATAGAAATTGTGTTCATCCCGATTCCGCGCACCTAATGGTGTTTACACAGCCGACACGTATTACCCCGAGGTTCACACAGGCGGCATTTTTTTGCATTGTCAGGATACGCGCTGCAAATTTTCAGCAGCGGAAAATCTGCTGCAGATCCCCTTGAAGCGTATGGGGTCTGCGGCTGCTGATTTTCATGTGTGTGTTTTTTTTACCACCGTTTTTTCCATGTGAATTATTAAAGATATTATCCAGGAATAGCTCAGGTTGAACGGAGCTGCAATACCACACACAACCTGACAGGGGTGGCGCTGTTTTTGTATTCCTGGAGAATGCATTTAAAGAGGCTGTTATAACTTGTAAAGTTATCCCCTATTCACTAGGTGGGGGATATGTATCTGATCACGGGCGGTCCTGACTGCTGGGCCCCCGCCAACCTCAACAACTGGGACCCAGGTCTCCCATCGGAATGGAGGAGCGGCAGGGCGCACATGCGCAATCACTCCATCCATAAAAGCATTCGCCTATCTCTGTGGCAATTCGAGAACTGGTCACTAAATAGACTTTTCTAAACTCAGGCTATGTTCCCTAATGACTCCTAACATCCCCCCCCGCCCTTAAAAAAAAAAAAGGGGGGGGAGGGGGGATGTGGACTTGGCGAGTGAGCCAGCATTTGCAGAGCCCCGCCCGTCCTGGGGGGCACAGAGCCCCGCGGGGTATGCGAGTGAGCACAGCGCTCCCGTCTGACAGGCAGTGAGCTGCGCTGAGATGGTAAACAGCTGTCCGGGCATGCTGGGAGTTGTAGTTTTGCAACATTTTAAGATCCACAGATGAATACCTGCACGGCTACACTAACAATCCCTTAAAGGAGTACTCCGGTGCGCACTTTTTTCCTTTTATCCCGTCCGGGCTGCAATATAAAAGAAAACACACTTTCTCTTACCTGCCAACGAGCCCCCGGAGCTCCGGTACAGGTGTTCGGTCCCCGGGCTGTATTCTTCTTACTTCCTGTTAGCCCGGCACGTCACACGGAGCTTCAGCCTATCACCGGCAGAGGCGGGACATCGCTGCGGCCGGTGATAGGCTGAAGCTCCGTGTGACGTGCCGGGCTAACAGGAAGTAAGAAGAATACAGCCCGGGGACCGAACACCTGTACCGGAGTGTACGGAGCTCCGGGGGCTCGTTGGCAGGTAAGATAAAGTGCGTTTTCTTTTATTTTGCAGCCCGGACGGGATAACATGAAAAAAGTGTGCACCGGAGTACTCCTTTAAGCTAAGGCCTAATTCCCATCACAATTTTTGCACCCGAACGTATTGTTGAAATGGACATTTATAGGAGTACATAGGGGATAAGTAGCTGATCAGGGAGAGGGCTCTCCCACCAGTCGGACCCCTACGATCAGCTACTTACAATCCACCAGAAGGTGATTTTAGTACGTACCTGCCAGACAGTAATGGACATGCTTAGGAAGGATCTGCGCTTGTCTTGGGGCTAAATGGCTATGTTGTGAGATTACCACAACGCTGCTGCTTTCTTTTTGTGAATTGGCTATTTCCTGTTAGAGTTCCCTCCCTCCAACTACAAGTCCCATGATCCCTTGTTTGTAAGTGTTAGGTCACTTTTCTCCCTGCCCCACACAGCCACTACACCCACTGAAACACACCTGTGCTCGCTTCAATGCAATAGACCAATGTTTTCTGACCAGGGTGCCTCCAGCTGTTGCAAAAATAGAATTCTTGCAGAATGATCTCCCTCCCCCACCCACCATTGAAGCAGACAGGCTCCCTCTGATCACAACTAGTGATGTAATGTCTTGGCTCGCACTGTAACCCGAGACGACACCCATTTTGTCCGTCACCCACAGGTACAGACACTTATGGACTGTACTAACTTTACAGCCCCTGTAGCATAGTCACAAACATCCCCGAATACCCCTTTAAAACCAAAATAAACATTGAAACAATGTTAAATACTTTATAAATAAAACCGTTAGAAAGTTGTAAATGGACACACGAAGTCACAATCCCTTAGCCCCGCCCCTTTAGTGACAGACTCAGGCGCCAATAACGTTCACAAAGACGTATTTTATTATAACAACGACCTTGAGAAATATAAAACTCAAAAACAAAGAAAAGATACAACATGGACCCCGTAAACCTCACAACGAAAGATTTCAGCGCGACTTGGGAAGCGACGCCACCGTGAAAGAAGCCGCTACCGTCACCACGAGCGGCGCAGCCAAAGGGCAGGGGAGGGGTCAAACCAAAAGACAAATCTGTACAGTTAACGTTCAGACAGCGCCGGACACAAATATCGTAACTAAGAGCATAACATCCGGCCGTCCGCTAACGATGGAATGATACAAGTGTTCAGAAATGAAAGTCGCTTTATTGCCATCCCGTACGGACAAAATGGTGGATGAGCACCGTCTTAAAGTGACGGCTCATTTGCTAAAACGATGGGGGAGGGGACACGAACTTCTATAGAGGAATTTTTTTTTTTATGGTTTTTGAAACTTTATTACTAACAAAAAAAAATCCTAAAATAAGGAGCTTTAAATGTAACAAGGCTGGTAACGTGCGGGCGGAGTGTGAGCCGCGCCGCGCGCCAACCACACGCGTGTGTAAGTGAAAGGCACCAATAGTGCAGCACTGCTGGATCAGAGCCCGCTCACGCTGCCAGTAACACAAGGCACCGATTCCCGGAAACTCACGAAAAAGGGGGGTTTGGATCGCAGTTTGGCGCCGGGCGCTCTCTGCTTTGCATCAGGCGGTCACCTGCGGGGGAGCAGGCGCCATAGGGTGAAGCAGATAGAGGGATGAGACTGGAGAAGCAGCATATGGCAGAGTAAGGGATTGGGTTCCGGAGTTCTGTCCCTCGCGTTTCCATAGTAACATGGCCGCCATGAAACCGAACATCAGATTAAGGTTTTTACCCCAAAAATGCGAAACGGGAGAAAACTTGAGGAATGTGTGCGATAGTTTCCGGTCCCCTCGGGTTATGTTCAGCTGCCTCCCCCTGTCAGTGCTGAAGCGGAGGGCACTGCAGGGGTCACGGGGGAATGAGGAGTGGTTGTTGTGTCTCCTCCCGTGCCAGGAGAGGGCGGTAGAATATCACAGGGTGCGGGGATTGTACTCCGGAAGCTTCTTCAGCTTCTCCTTGTCTTGTTCCGTTTCATCTCGCGCCACAATCAGGGTGTGTGAATATCCCATGGCCACCTGGGGGCAGCAGAGAACAGAGGATGAGAGGGGGGAAGAAGGGAAAACACCCAATCGACATAAAGGGAGGAGAAACCCAATCACACGGCCGCATAGAGGGAACCTCACCTGCTCTGAGTAGATGGAGTCTAACGTCTTCACCTCCTGAGCGGTGGTCGAGGACTTGGCCTTGTTGTCTCCGTAACCCTGTAGAGATTGGACAATAAGACATCTTACTAAACATAAGACAGACCTCCGCATCCTGGCTATGTTGTGCCTCCTGGCTGTAGGTGCCCCCAAGTGTTTAGGAATATGATTAAAAAATAAAAAAAAGTATGGTTCTAGTAGAGCGGGTGTGAGTGCTCAGACACTGACCGATCACTAGAGGGCGCCCTTAGTGCGTTCTCTCCGTGCTCTACGAGCAAGATGATCCCATAAACCAGTGTGTCTCCAGCTGTTGCAAAACTACAAGTTTTGCAACAGCTGGAGACACGGGAAAAAGCTGCAGCTCACTGCTGCCCCTTATGAAGCATTCCTATATTTCCAATCACACTGCTGTATGGTGCTCGGTATAATCTTCATTACACCCACAATGCAATTCAGCAGAGCATCAGGACCGCAGCAGCCAAGGTGTTAGGCCTGTTCAGCCTCATTCAGTGCAAAGGGATTCCAAAAGGTTGTAGGTCTAAATGTGATTCCTTATGTAACAGCAGAATAGTGAGTGCAGCTCTGGAGGATAAGACATGATATAAGAGCAGAATAGTGAGTGCAGCTCTGGAGGATAAGACATGATGTAACAGCAGAACAGTGAGTGCAGCTCTGGGGGTTGCAGGGGATAAGACATGATGTAACAGCAGAACAGTGAGTGCAGCTCTGGGGGTTGCGGGGGATAAGACATTATGTAACAGCAGAACAGTGAGTGCAGCTCTGGGGGTTGCGGGGGATAAGACATGATGTAACAGCAGAATAGTGAGTGCAGCCCTGGGGTGACTGCTGTACTAGTCCTTACTCTCACCATGACTTACACTACAAGTGTTGAGACTCCTATACGGCGTTAGACACTGTGGAGGAAACCCGTTAGGACAGCGTCAGACTCACCAGCTCCCCGAAGGTGGGCGAGGGTCCCCAGCTGATCGTGCTCTCATCAGCCGCCACTATAATACTGCTCTTTCTACAAAACATAAAGCAGACATTATTATAACAAACCGCACCGGGGACCAAGCAGATCCCAGCCGCCATGTTACCGCAGACCACCCCCTCCTCCGCTCCTCGCTCACCCGCACGCCAAGTTACGAACTTTCCAGCCACACAGATCTTGCACAGTTTTCGGGTACATGGTGGAATCACGAGACGTGTTTGTTGCTCCCCAGAAGTACAGACCACCTGGAAATCACACAGGTCAGAGTTCACAGCCACATACAGGTCAATGCCGCGCACCCCCCCCCCCCCCCCCCAATACCTTTCTATAGGGGGTCACCTACCCATCTCACTGACAGCAAAAGAGCTGGTAGCTCCAGCGTAGATCTGCGAGGCGCCACGACCGGGGAAATCAAACAGTTTGACAAGTCGTGGGACCATCTCGTCCTTCTGCTCGGCGTGTCCCAGCCGCCCGTATCCGCCAAATCCCCAGGAGAAAACGCGTTTCTGGGAGTCCAGCGCCAGCTGTGGGTGCAGACAGAGTCCATGAAGAGACAAAAAACTTACGATGGGTCAAGAGTGATGCTAGGGCAGTGTTATCCAAACAGCGTGTCTCCAGCAATACCCAGGATCCTTTGTTTCAAGATGGAAGGTGACATCCTCCCACAGTTGCTCCACCCATTGCAGCACAGCCGTGCTCCCTTTAACCACCCGACACAAGCTGTGGATCTTTGTGATGATAAATGCATGCACATGTGCGCCGGTAACGTCATCAGGGCCGGCTTCAGATACAGACGGCGCAGCCAAGCCCCCTTTCAGCACCTGACTTGTGATGTATTGTCTCGGGCCGCACATCAAGCTGGGAAAGGTCCAAGATAAATTTTGTACGCTGCAGAAAATGAACTACTGGGACAAAGACAGACAAAGAAATTCTATACCAGCCACCACACAGGTAAATGAAGGGTATTAGTACCGAGACGAGTGTTTCCCAACCAGGGTGCCTCCAGGTAGTGCAAAACTACAACTCCCAGCATGCCCGGACAGCGCTGGGAGTTGTAGTTTTACAACACCTGGAGGCACCCTGGTTGGGAAACATTGACCTAGACTAACTCTGCTGCCCGTCTCAAATTCAAAGAACCGAAAACCCTGGTGTACCCCTTTAAAGCTGTACCGTATGGTTGGTGCCGCAGGCTATGTCTCTCACAACCACATTGGTCACTGGAAGTATTTGCCCGTCCTTTGTCTTTTCAATGAAAATCGCGAGCCGTCGCGGTATAAGTTCGCAGTCGTACTCGATCCGCTGTGCCCGTGCTATGTACTTCCCGTCAGAGTTGTGACCTGGATAAATGGACAACAACTAAATATTGGATCTAAACCCCAGTAGGAGCGGATGTTAGGTAGAGTAGTACAATAGATGAGGAGACTTACCCAGCTGACCGTACTCGGGGCACCCGAAAGAATACAGGTTCCCTTTACAGTCCATGATCATACTGAACTCTGCTCCGCACGCCACCTTAGTGATCGGCTGCCCGTTATACAGGATCTATGGAGGAAGCAGGAGCGGTCATTACACCGGGGCACAACGTCTTATAGCAGGAGGTAGGTAGCTTACTGCTGGACACTTACCTGGGCCGGACTGGACACGGCGTCTGTCTTATTGCCCAGGCCGAGTTGCCCCATCTTATTCTCTCCGAATGCATAGACTGATCCATTCTCTGCAGGGAGAGGACCGTACCATTATATACACATCCTGTATGGATATAGTCACCGACCAATGCCGCAGCTCCTACCTGTCAGGGCCAGCGTGTGGTTCCTCCCGCAGGACGCAGACACAAACACCTCCTCCTTAAGGCTCTCGATGGGTTTGGGGGCGTCCAACCTCTTGATGTCTCCGTGTCCCAGCTGACCCTTTTCATTCCGTCCTGAAGAGGGAAACACAATTGTATCTAGTGCGGCTGTTCACGAGCGACTGATGTTATACGTGTCCAATGGGTTCACGAGAGGAGACCATATTACAAAGGCTTATTAACCCCTTAAGGACCACAGGTTTTTCCGTTTTTTGCACTTTCGTTTTTTCCTCCTCCCCTTTTAAAAATCTTAACCCTTTCAATTTTGCACCTAAAAATCCATATGATTGCTTATTTTTTGCGCCACCAATTCTACTTTGCAGTGACATCAGTCATTTTACCCAAAAATCTACAGCGAAACGGAAAAAAAAATCATTGTGCGACAAAATTGAAGAAAAAACACCATTTTGATTTGATTTTGTCGTACTTCTGGAAGAAAATCATAACTACATGCAGACCCCCTTCTGACCCCTTCTGCGTATGGGCCGGTATGAGGGCTCATTTTTTGCGCTGTGTTCTGAAGTTTTTATTGGTAACATTTTTTGTATTGATCGGACTTTTTGATCGTTTTTTTCATGATATAAAAAGTGACCAAAAATACGCTATTTTCATCTTTGGAAGTTTTTTTGCGCATACGCCATTGACCCTGCGGTTTAATAAATATTTTTTTTTTTTTTTATAGTTCGGACATTTACGCACGCGGCGATACCACATTTTTTTTAAATGGGAAAAAAGGGGGTGATTTGGACTTTAGGGAAAGGGTTAACTTTTTTTATTTTATTTTTTTTACACTTTTTTTGCAATGTTATAGCTCCCATAGGAGACCATAACACTGCACACACTGATTGCCAGCACTGATCAATGCTATGCCATAGCTTTGCATTGATCAGTGTTATTGGCGGTCGATTGCTCAAGCCTGGATCTCAGGCTTGGAGCAATCAATCGCCGATCGGGCGCGCTGTAGGAAGGCGAGTGACCCTCCGCTCGCGTCCTAGCTGACCAGGACACCGCATTGTTACTGCGGTGGTCCCGATCTGCTCCACTGAGCAGCGGGGAAGCTTTTACTTTTGTTTTAGACATGGTGTTCAACTTTAAACGCTGCATCTAAAGGGTTAATAATCGCTGCCACGCGCTATTAGCCCTGGGTCCCGGCTTCAGTTATATGCCGGGACCGACCTGATATGACACGCGGTCACCGTAAATATATGTCCATTGTCATTAAGGGGTTTAAAAGGCCAGACTTTCATGTACAGTGACCCCCCGACCTACGATGGCCCCGACATACGATAATTTCAACATATGATGCTTTTGTATGTCGGGGCCATCGCGTAAACGGCTATCCGGCAGCGCAGACTGCTTCAGCTGCCACCAGATAGCCGTTTACGGTGCCCTGTGTGCTCCGGTGAGGTGTCTCACCTTTCCTTGGGGCTCCGGCGCGTCCTCTTCAGGATCCCCTCCATCACCGGCGCTCTTCATCATAGTCATCACGTCGCGCGCACGCCGTCCCGTCATCCAATAGGAGCGGCGTGCGTAGTGACGTGATGACGGCGACGGAGAGCGAGGATCCTGGGGAAGCAGAGACATCCGGAGCGTCGGGGACACCACGGAACGCGGCGACAGCGATGGAGGGTGACATCCAGGGCAGCGGTGACGGGTCCGGAGCGGCGGGGACAGGTGAGTACAACTTCCTATTCTTTCCATTGCACGGATCTCCCTCAACATGCAATGGTTTCAACAAACGATGGTCCATTTGGAACGGATTAACAAAGTATGTTGAGGGACCACTGTAAAGTGAAGATTTCTGCAACTTTTCACTAACCGGTGGCTCTCCAGCTGTTGCAAAACTACACCTCCCAGCATGCCCTGACAGCCGAAGGCTGTCAGGGCATGGTGGGAGGTGTAGTTTTGCAACAGCTGAAGAACCAAAGGTTGGTGAATGCTGCCCTAAATAATGAGAATTGCTGGTATAGAATTCTGGGAGGTGTAGTTTGTAACAGCTGGAGAGCCACAGGTTGAAGACCACTGCCCTATACAAGGAGCATCGCTGCCCGGGGATGCTGGGAGGTGTAGTTTTGCAACAGCTGGAGAGCCACAGGTTGGCAAACACTGCCCTATACAATGAGCATCGCTGTCAGGGCATGATGGGAGTAGTAGTCTGGCAAAAATCTAGGCAGCCATAGATAGCGGAACTTTGAACCCTTTTACTTCAGCCAAGCCCGCGTCATACTGAAACCCGGACCACAGGGACTAGGAACGTAAAGTGTACACACACAGCAGATTCCAGCGCAGCAGTCTCCTGTTTCCAATGGGATTCTGCTGCACTGTGCGCGCCGCAGAATTCCTGCAATGGAAATTCCATTAAAGAATGAACATGTTTACTCTTTGGGGGGGGGGGGAATAAAGACTGCATTGCGTACGATCTGTGCCGATTCATTACAGGGGCTCCTGCTGCACTCGGAATGTCTGCCTGGAATTTTTGTAGCCTGCTCATATTCTTGGGGTAAAAATGAGGCTTAACACCACAATTATTTTAACCCCTTACTGAAGTAGGGCGTACAGGTATGCCCTTGCGTCCTGGTGCTTAAAGGGGTACACTCCGGTGGAAAACATTTTTTTTATTTTTGTTAAATCAACTGGTGCCAGAAAGTTAAACAGATTTGTAAATTACTTCTATTAAGAAATCTTTACCCTTCCAGTACTTTTCAGCAGCTGTATGCTACAGAAGAAATTCTTTTCTTTTTGAATTTCTTCTTTTCTTCTTGTCCACAGTGCTCTCTGCTGACACCTGTTGCCCGTATCCAGAACTGTCCAGAGCAGGAGAACATCCCCATTGCAAACTTATGCTGCTCTGGACAGTTCCTGACACGGACAGAGGAGTCACAAGTTTTCCACCGGAGTACCACTTTAAGGATGCCGGGCGTACCTGTATGCCCTGCAGGTTTCCGGTCACCACCGCTCGCTGAGCAAGATCGGAATGGGATGCCTGCTGAAATAGTTCAGCGGGCATCCCAGGACAGTGCCTAAGGGGGTTCCGAGGCCTCCTCCATAATGGCGATCGCACTGATTTGCCAGTCAATTCTGACCGGCGAATCAGAGCTTTTTATGGCAAATCTGGTCTCTGGTGACCCCGAAAAATACAGCGATTGGTGCTGTCCAAGATTGCACCAATCACTGTGAAGCGTACGAGTGAGGTGGCAGCGGTGACACCTACAGCTGCGATTGATCGGTTGGTAGCAGCTGGGGGTGGGGGATTTGAAGGCCCGTCCCTCCCCCGCTCTGCTAGTCCAAGCAGAGCGGGGGAACATGTGCACCTCTGTTGTTGATCTTGCCGATGCAGAGATCAGCGGTGGAGGTGCGGGTGAGTGACTAGCATGTCCTGCTCTGCAACATCTGGTCCTTCAGACCGTACATGCTGGGAGTTGTAGTTTTGCTCGGAGCACACTTATGAGGAAACCGTCTGTTACCCAGTTCAGTGTTTCATAATCCCAATACTTTTGTGACATGTGAGCAGTGCGTATAGTCTCATTGTGGCTGCCGTACTCACCCCAGCTCCATATCTTGCCCTCTGTGGTTATGAGTATACTGTGGGCTGAGCAGGGCCCCGAGGCCACGGTCCGGATCTGCACACCCGTCAGGCAGCCGTATCGGTGCGGACCCCACAGGTTCTGGCCCAGGTTACGATATGCAGCTGGGAAAACAAATACATAAAGACATGTAAACAATACAAAGACCATAAGATCCATATACAGTGCTCCCTCACGTTACAATATGAACTGGTTCCAGGACGACCATTGTATGTGGAAACCTGGTAATTGGTTCTGAAGCCCCAAAAAATGTCATCCAAAAATAGGAAAAAGTGAGGATTAAACAAAAGTAAGTAGAAAACTAATACAGATAAAGCAAATCCTTATATATAAAAGTAATAAAGATCTGCTGGGAGCTGTAATCACTGTCTATGTAGAGGACAGGAGCTTCTTCAGGGTCCTGTACAGAACACAGTGTCCTAAAAAAGTAACATGGAGCCGCCCTCACCTGATGCCCAAAGGAGCCGCTAACCCTGGTACAGGTAAAGAGTACAGAACATGTAATACCTCCCTGTACTGTAGGGGGCGCTACCAGACACCAGTCAGTGCATACACTTCAGTAATACAGGGATTTTACCAGTAAATTGCCCATTCTGATTGGTCAGTTCTTCCAGCCATTGACACGTTTCACAGATCTGGACTGTCTGTACATTGTATGTTGAGTCTGGTTTCAAGATACAATAGTCCAGAAAAGACCATTGTATGTTGAAACTATTGTAAGTTGAGGGATCACTGTACAGGGGCTCCTAGGACATATACACAACCTATACTAGTGGTGTGAATCACAACTCCCATCATGGAGGGCTCACCTTGCGGTTTAGGCACTTCTTTACGTCCAATCAGATCCCAGTTGGTGGCTCCAAAAATCAATAGTTGACCCTTTGCTTTGGAGCCTTCAAGTTTCTGGAGAATAAATAAATAAGAGACGAAATTAAAGTACAAAATATACAAAAGCCGTCCGTCATCTCCCCCCGGGGGTCCCCACCATAGATCATATAGGGAAGCCCACTGCCCCAAAACCTAATGGATAATAACTGGTCACAGGGACCGGGATTAGGACCGACATATGACGACACGGAGGGAGAAGAGTCATCATCATCATCGTGGGAGAGGACAAGCCCCGACAGCGCACACAAGCCGCCCGACTGGTTCTTATCCAATTATATGGTGATTATAACTGCAAAGACTTAAAGGGCCGGCGTCCAGTCTTCAGTGTTAAGGAAAAAAAAAAAAAAGCTTCTTTGATGTAAAGTTAAAATTTCTCCAACCTGTGGTTCTCCAGCTGTTGCAAAACTACACCTCCCAGCATGCGCCTGACAGCAATAGGTGGCGCTGTCAGGGCATGCTGAGAGTAGTGGTTGTAGAGCAACAGGTTGGCGATCACTTCCCTATACAATGAGCACTTGTCAGGCATGCTGGGAGTAGTAGTTTGCAACGCAACAGCCAGACAGTGGAACATTGCCCTAACTACACAATGAGCAAAGCTATCAAAAATGCTGGGAGTTGTAGTTTTGCAACAGCTGGAGGATCACTGCCCTATACAATGTGCACTGCTGTCAGGGTATGCTGGGAGTAGTAGTTTGCAACGTAACAGCTAGACAGCCATAGATTGCGGAACATTGCCCTAACTACACAATGAGCAAAGCTATCGAAAATGCTGGGAGTTGTAGTAACGCAACAGCTAGAAAGCCACAGATTGGAGATCACCACCTATACAATGGGCAGCGATGTCAGGGGATGCTGGAAGTAGTAGATGTGCAACAGCTGAGGAGCCACAGGTTAGAGATTTCTGCCCTTTCCAATGAGCATTGCTGTCAGGGGGATGCTGGGAGTTGTAGTTTGCAACAGCCAGAAAGTTGGAGATCATTGCCCTATATCAGGGGATGCTGGGAGTAGTAGTTTTGCAACAGCTGTACATCCATAGATTGCATAACACTGCCCTAACTAGAAAATGTGCGACGCTGTCGGGCATGCTGGGAGTTGTAGTTTGCGAACCTTAGGTCTAGCGTTTCAGCTCCTCACCATTCAAAATCTCTACTTGCTCTCAGTGAATGCAAACATTAAAAACTTAAAGGGGTATTCCAGGAATAATTTTTTTTTTATATCAACTGGCTCCAGAAAGTTAAACAGATTTGTAAATCACTTCTATTGAAAAATCTTAATCCTACCAATAATTATAAGCTGCTGAAGTTGAGTTGTTCTTTTCTATATGGCAACAGTGCTCTCTACTGACATCTCTGCTTGTCTCGGGAACTGCACAAGGTAGAAGAGGTTTGCTATGGGGATTTGCTTCTACTCTGGACAGTTCCCGAGACAGGCGTCAGAACACTTAGAAAAGAACAACTCCACTTCAGCAGCTCATAAGTACTGAAAGGATTAAGATTTTTTAATAGAAGTAATTTATAAATCTCTAACTTTCTGGAGCCAGTTGATCTATACATAAAAAAAAAAAAAAATATTTAAAAAAATGTTAGTCCTTGATAACCCCTTTAATATAAACCCTACAAACCCGCACAGACCTAATACTCCTCACAGCTGAGGGTTTGGTACAATGATATCCCAGTCTAGACAGCACAAATCCCTATTCAGATAGTTGGTTACAATGTATCCGTCTGGATTTCAGAGCATTGACTAAACTGGATACAATTGTCAGGCCGGGTTCACACCGGTGTAATAAATGCGCATTTCTGATTCCATATTACGGCTTCAATTCGCGGGTCACATGACCTGAACCGATAGCTACCGATCCGTGTCATCAGAGCCAAAGTATGGCTGGGAACTGCGCCCGTAATACCGATGCAAAAAAAAAAAAAAAAAAAAAAAAGCGCATGCATTACACCCCCGTGAATCTTTGCCAACAAACCTTCAGCCGTGTGCATCGGAGGAAAATAACGTCTGTTCACTGACAGGAAGCAGAGCTCTTGACAACAATGGGGATTTGGAACGCAGTTATCAGAAAGATGCCGATTGCGACGAATAAGCTTTACTTACGCAAGAAAGGAAAACTGTTAAAAATAGCGCCACCTGAGGTTTTGAGTGGTATTGCAGCTTAGTTCAAATGAAATGAATGGAGCCAAGTTGCAAAACCACACACAAACTGAGGATGGTGCTGTTTTCGGAAGACATCAGCTATTGCCTAAACTAGAGGTTGCCAAACTGTGGGCCTCCAGCTGTTGCAAAACTACAACTCCCAGAATGCCCGGACAGCCGTTGGCTGTCCGGGCATTCTGAGAGTTGTAGTTTTGCAACAGCTGGAGGTCCACTGCCCTAGACTAAGCCCACCTGTAGCATTTCACCCGCAGATCAGAAGTAGAGTTACAGAATCTGTCAGCGACATACGCCCCCCAGGTGTCCAGGACGGATCTGGTATTACAGCCATATATCATTATCATGACACTAATCCTCACAATCTTTTCCTTGGTGTGCTCGGGCTCGGTGACTACGATGGCCGCCGGGGTAGGGGATTTGCTGCCGCCCTTTCCTCCGGCTCCACGTTTGCTGTTGGGCCCTTGGAATCCATCAGAACCGGGGCTCCCGTCCAGGTCATCGTCGTCGCTGCTGAACTCGTCCCGTTCCCTCTTGCGTCCCGCCGGCTTCCTCCTGCCTCCGGGGCGGGCGGCACCATTCCCGGGTCCGGCTCCGTCTGTCACCTTCTTCCTTGGCATGATGAACGCGTCTGATGTGGGTCACTGTGGGGGGTGAAGAAGATGGGTGAGATGCCTGAGGAACGGAAAGGGGGTGGGCCTCAAATATCAAGAGGGGAAGCAGGGGACCGTGCACCCCAAAATCTACCGACATCCTTCACATCCCTAATACATTCTACACAGTGAACCCCACAATCCTATCTCCAATACAGCAAAGTGCACCCCAAGATCTTCCCCGACATCCTATCCATCCCAAAATCTGCAATATGACCGGGGAATGGATAGGGTGTCCAGATTTTGGGGTGCACTTTGCAGTATGTTTCGGGGAGGGATAGGATGTCAGTAAAGTACACCCCACAATCTGCTATTATATCCATCCCCAATATATTCAGAAAGTGTACCCAAAAAACCTGCTGTATGTATTGGGGATGGATAGGATGTCAGTAGATTTTGGGGTGCACTTTGCTGTATGTATTAGGGATGGATAGGATGTCAATAGTTTTTGGGGTGCACTTTGCTGTATGTATTGGGGATGGATAGGATGTCAGTAGATTTTGGGGTGCACTTTGCTGTATGTATTAGGGATGGATAGGATGTCAATAGTTTTTGGGGTGCACTTTGCTGTATGTATTGGGGATGGATAGGATGTCAGTGAAGTGCACCCCCCAATCTACTGACATCAGGTCCACCCCATACACAAAGTGCACCTCTAAACCATCCCTAATACATAAAGCAAAGTGCACCCCAAAATCCACCTTTATATCTATCCCTAATACAGAGAGCGCACCCCAAATCTAGCATCAACACCCGAAATACCAGCTGAACATCCCAAATCCTAACCCTGAAATCTACACATATGAACCCCAAAACTGTACAGCAGGCGCCCCATTACTACAACCATACCTAATAGTGGTCCTGTCCCCAGGAGGCTGCACCCCAAATTACACCAGAGATCCCCAAAAGACCCCATAACATCTGCACCTCATTCCCTTATACCATTCCCCGCAACCCGGGCCCAAAATAGCTGCTATACACCCTGGGACCCTCATAACCCCCGAGCTCCCCATAGCCGCTATACACCCCGGGCCCCCATAGCCGCTATACACCCCGGGCCCCCATAGCCGCTATACACCCCGGGCCCCCATAGCCGCTATACACCCCGGGCCCCCATCACACTCCAGGTCTCTTATATCATCCACTCTCCAGAGACCCTCTCCTGCCCTTCGGTTTCATCCTGCGGTCCCGCCGCTTTCTCCTCAGTGTATTCTCTCCCCCGGTATCCCCCTCTCCTCCATCCCCCGGTCTCCCCCTCTCCTCCATCCCCCGGTCTCCCCCGCTCCTCCATCCCCCGGTCTCCCCCTCTCCTCCATCCCCCGGTCTCCCCCTCTCCTCCATCCCCCGGTCTCCCCCGCTCCTCCATCCCCCGGTCTCCCCCTCTCCTCCATCCCCCGGTCTCCCCCTCTCCTCCATCCCCCGGTCTCCCCCTCTCCTCCATCCCCCGGTCTCCCCCTCTCCTCCATCCCCCGGTCTCCCCCTCTCCTCCATCCCCCGGTCTCCCCCTCTCCTCCATCCCCCGGTCTCCCCCTCTCCTCCATCCCCCGGTCTCCCCCTCTCCTCCATCCCCCGGTCTCCCCCTCTCCTCCATCCCCCGGTCTCCCCCTCTCCTCCACCCCCCGGTCTCCCCCTCTCCTCCACCCCCCGGTATCCCCTCTCACCCGCTCCTCCATCCCCCGGTATCCCCCTCTCACCCGCTCCTCCATCCCCCGGTATCTCACCCGCTCCTCCATCCCCCGGTATCTCTCCCGCTCCTCCATCCCCCGGTATCTCTCCCGCGCCTCCATCCCCCGGTATCTCACCCGCGCCTCCATCCCCCGGTATCCCCCCTCACCCGCTCCTCCATCCCCCCCTCACCCGCTCCTCCATCCCCCCCCTCACCCGCTCCTCCATCCCCCCCCTCACCCGCTCCTCCATCCCCCCCCTCACCCGCTCCTCCATCCCCCCCTCACCCGCTCCTCCATCCCCCCCCTCACCCGCTCCTCCATCCCCCGGAATCTCCCCTCACCCGCTCCTCCATCCCCCGGAATCTCCCCTCACCCGCTCCTCCATCCCCCGGAATCTCCCCTCACCCGCTCCTCCATCCCCTCTCACCCGCTCCTCCATCACCCGGTATCTCACCCGCTCCTCCATCCCCCGGTATCTCTCCCGCGCCTCCATCCCCCGGTATCCGCGCCTCCATCCCCCGGTATCCCCCCCCCTCACCCGCTCCTCCATCCCCCCCTCACCCGCTCCTCCATCCCCCCCTCACCCGCTCCTCCATCCCCCCTCACCCGCTCCTCCATCCCCCCCTCACCCGCTCCTCCATCCCCCCCTCACCCGCTCCTCCATCCCCCCCTCACCCGCTCCTCCATCCCCCCCTCACCCGCTCCTCCATCCCCCGGAATCTCCCCTCACCCGCTCCTCCATCCCCCGGAATCTCCCCTCACCCGCTCCTCCATCCCCTCTCACCCGCTCCTCCATCCCCCTCACCCGCTCCTCCATCCCCCGGAATCTCCCCTCACCCGCTCCTCCATCCCCCGGTTTCCCTCTCACCCGCTCCTCCATCCCCCCTCACCCGCTCCTCCATCCCCCGGTATTCCCCTCTCACCCGCTCCTCCATCCCCCGGTATCCCCCTCTCCTCCATCCCCCGGTATCCCCCTCTCACCCGCTCCTCCATCCCCCGGAATCTCCCCTCACCCGCTCCTCCATCCCCCGGAATCTCCCCTCACCCGCTCCTCCATCCCCCGGAATCTCCCCTCACCCGCTCCTCCATCCCCCGGAATCTCCCCTCACCCGCTCCTCCATCCCCCGGAATCTCCCCTCACCCGCTCCTCCATCCCCCGGAATCTCCCCTCACCCGCTCCTCCATCCCCCGGAATCTCCCCTCACCCCGCTCCTCCATCCCCCGGAATCTCCCCTCACCCGCTCCTCCATCCCCCGGAATCTCCCCTCACCCGCTCCTCCATCCCCCGGAATCTCCCCTCACCCGCTCCTCCATCCCCCGGTATCTCTCCCGCTCCTCCATCCCCCGGTATCTCTCCCGCTCCTCCATCCCCCGGTATCTCTCCCGCGCCTCCATCCCCCGGTATCTCTCCCGCGCCTCCATCCCCCGGTATCTCTCCCGCGCCTCCATCCCCCGGTATCCCCCCCCTCACCCGCTCCTCCATCCCCCCCTCACCCGCTCCTCCATCCCCCCCCCTCACCCGCTCCTCCATCCCCCCCCTCACCCGCTCCTCCATCCCCCCCTCACCCGCTCCTCCATCCCCCCCTCACCCGCTCCTCCATCCCCCCCTCACCCGCTCCTCCATCCCCCCCTCACCCGCTCCTCCATCCCCCCCCTCACCCGCTCCTCCATCCCCCCCCTCACCCGCTCCTCCATCCCCCCCCTCACCCGCTCCTCCATCCCCCCCCCTCACCCGCTCCTCCATCCCCCCCCCTCACCCGCTCCTCCATCCCCCCCCCCCTCACCCGCTCCTCCATCCCCCCCCCTCACCCGCTCCTCCATCCCCCCCCCTCACCCGCTCCTCCATCCCCCCCCCTCACCCGCTCCTCCATCCCCCCCCTCACCCGCTCCTCCATCCCCCCCCCTCACCCGCTCCTCCATCCCCCCCCTCACCCGCTCCTCCATCCCCCCTCTCACCCGCTCCTCCATCCCCCGGAATCTCCCCTCACCCGCTCCTCCATCCCCCGGAATCTCCCCTCACCCGCTCCTCCATCCCCCGGTTTCCCTCTCACCCGCTCCTCCATTCCCCCTCACCCGCTCCTCCATCCCCCGGTTTCCCTCTCACCCGCTCCTCCATCCCCCCTCACCCGCTCCTCCATCCCCCGGAATCTCCCCTCACCCGCTCCTCCATCCCCCGGAATCTCCCCTCACCCGCTCCTCCATCCCCCGGAATCTCCCCTCACCCGCTCCTCCATCCCCCGGAATCTCCCCTCACCCGCTCCTCCATCCCCCGGAATCTCCCCTCACCCGCTCCTCCATCCCCCGGAATCTCCCCTCACCCGCTCCTCCATCCCCCGGAATCTCCCCTCACCCGCTCCTCCATCCCCCGGAATCTCCCCTCACCCGCTCCTCCATCCCCCGGAATCTCCCCTCACCCGCTCCTCCATCCCCCGGAATCTCCCCTCACCCGCTCCTCCATCCCCCGGAATCTCCCCTCACCCGCTCCTCCATCCCCTCTCACCCGCTCCTCCATCCCCCTCACCCGCTCCTCCATCCCCCGGAATCTCCCCTCACCCGCTCCTCCATCCCCCGGTTTCCCTCTCACCCGCTCCTCCATCCCCCCTCACCCGCTCCTCCATCCCCCGGTATCCCCCTCTCACCCGCTCCTCCATCCCCCGGTATCCCCCTCTCACCCGCTCCTCCATCCCCCCCCTCACCCGCTCCTCCATCCCCCCCCTCACCCGCTCCTCCATCCCCCCCTCACCCGCTCCTCCATCCCCCGGTTTCCCTCTCACCCGCTCCTCCATCCCCCCTCACCCGCTCCTCCATCCCCCGGTATCCCCCTCTCACCCGCTCCTCCATCCCCCGGTATCCCCCCCTCACCCGCTCCTCCATCCCCCCTCACCCGCTCCTCCATCCCCCCCTCACCCGCTCCTCCATCCCCCCCTCACCCGCTCCTCCATCCCCCGGTATCCCCCTCTCACCCGCTCCTCCATCCCCTAGTATCCCCCTCTCATCCGCTCCTCCATCCCCCCCCTCACCCGCTCCTCCATCCCCCTCTCACCCGCTCCTCCATCCCCCTCTCACCCGCTCCTCCATCCCCCGGTATCCCCCTCTCGCCCGCTCCTTCATCCCCCGGTTTCCCTCTCACCCGCTCCTCCATCCCCCCCTCAACCGCTCCTCTATCCCCCGGTTTCCCTCTCACCCGCTCCTCCATCCCCCCCTCACCCGCTCCTCTATCCCCCGGTTTCCCTCTCACCCGCTCCTTCATCCCCCGGTTTCCCCCTCACCCGCTCCTCCATCCCCCGGTTTCCCTCTCACCCGCTCCTCCATCCCCCCCTCCATCCCCCGGTTTCCCCCTCACCCGCTCCTCCATCCCCCCCTCACCCGCTCCTCCATCCCCCGGTTTCCCCCCTCACCCGCTCCTCCATCCCCCGGTTTCCCCCTCACCCGCTCCTCCATCCCCCCCTCACCCGCTCCTCCATCCCCCGGTATCCCCCTCTCACCCGCTCCTCCATCCCCCCCTCACCCGCTCCTCCATCCCCCGGTATCCCCCTCTCACCCGCTCCTCCATTCCCCCTCACCCGCTCCTCTATCCCCCGGTTTCCCCCTCACCCGCTCCTCCATCCCCCGGTTTCCCCCTCACCCGCTCCTCCATCCCCCGGTTTCCCCCTCACCCGCTCCTCCATCCCCCGGTTTCCCTCTCACCCGCTCCTCCATCCCCCGGTTTCCCCCTCACCCGCTCCTCCATCCCCCGGTTTCCCCCTCACCCGCTCCTCCATCCCCCGGTTTCCCCCTCACCCGCTCCTCCATCCCCCGGTTTCCCCCTCACCCGCTCCTCCATCCCCCGGTTTCCCTCTCACCCGCTCCTCCATCCCCCGGTTTCCCCCTCACCCGCTCCTCCATCCCCCGGTTTCCCCCTCACCCCGCTCCTCCATCCCCCCGGTTTCCCTCTCACCCGCTCCTCCATCCCCCGGTTTCCCTCTCACCCGCTCCTCCATCCCCCGGTTTCCCCCTCACCCGCTCCTCCATCCCCCGGTTTCCCTCTCACCCGCTCCTCCATCCCCCGGTTTCCCCCTCACCCGCTCCTCCATCCCCCGGTTTCCCCCTCACCCGCTCCTCCATCCCCCGGTTTCCCCCTCACCCGCTCCTCCATCCCCCGGTATCCCCCTCTCACCCGCTCCTCCATCCCCCGGTTTCCCCCTCACCCGCTCCTCCATCCCCCGGTTTCCCCCTCACCCGCTCCTCCATCCCCTGGTATCTCACCCGCTCCTCCATCCCCTGGTATCTCACCCGCTCCTCCATCCCCTGGTATCTCTCCCGCTCCTCCATCCCCCGGTTTCCCCCTCTCCGCCCCCGGTGTCCCCTCAGCCCGCCCGGTCACCTGGAGGAGCGGCGGTGGTGTCGGGCGGAGCGCGGCCCTTTGTCCGGAGGCGCCGGGTGACTGATCCGAACAATGGGCTGTGTGTGTCTGGGCTCCGGCACCACGTGGTTCCGCCCCCAGCTCCCCTCCCCCCCCTCACCACACAGCGGCCGGAGAGGAGACCAGACCCAGGGGGCGCTCACCTGCCTCAGCCCCGGCTCCTCGTCACCTCCACAGCCCGTCTGTCCCGACAGCAGCGACTCCTCTCACGACACAGGCGCCCGGCACAACACCAAACACAGGCACATGGGGAGAAGAGAGAGGAGCGCGGCCGGAGCGACCCAGACGTGTACAGCGGCCCCTGCAGGTGGGAGGAGCGCACTGCACGGACATCAATACAAACCCGCGCTGCTGCCTGTTACCTCACAGCGACCCCTGCAGGCGGGAGGAGCGCGGCCACCTCAGCACCGGACCATTGTACGGCTGTAAAGACTCCTCACCCCCTTATACTGCTGACCCCTCCTCACCCCCCTTATACTGCTGACCCCCCTCACCCCCTTATACTGCTGACCCCCTTATACTGCTGACCCCTCCTCACCCCCCTTATACTGCTGACCCCCCTCACCCCCTTATACTGCTGACCCCCTTATACTGCTGACCCCCTTATACTACTGACCCCCTCACCCCCTTATACTGCTGACCCCCTTATACTGCTGACCCCCTTATACTGCTGACCCCCTCACCCCCTTATACTACTGACCCCCTCACCCTCTTATACTGCTGACCCCCTTACCCTACTATACTACTGTCCCCTCACCCCTTATACTACTGACCCCCTCACCCCTTATACTACTGACCCCCTTATACTGCTGACCCCTCTTCACCCCCTTATGCTGCTGACCCCCCTTATACTGCTGACCCCTCCTCATCCCCTTATACTGCTGTTCCCCTCACCCCCTTATACTACTGACCACCTCACCCCCCTATATTGCCGACCACCTCACCCTCAAACTACTGAACCCCCTCACCCCACTATACCGCTGACCCCTCACCCCACTATACCGCTGACCCCTCACCCCACTATACCGCTGACCCCTCACCCCACTATACCGCTGACCCCCTCACCCCACTATACCGCTGACCCCTCACCCCACTATACCGCTGACCCCCTCACCCCACTATACCGCTGACCCCCTCACCCCACTATACCGCTGACCCCTCACCCCACTATACCGCTGACCCCTCACCCCACTATACCGCTGACCCCCTCACCCCACTATACCGCTGACCCCTCACCCCACTATACCGCTGACCCCCTCACCCCACTATACCGCTGACCCCCTCACCCCACTATACCGCTGACCCCTCACCCCATTATACAGCTGACCTCCTCACCCCACTATACCGCTGACCCCCTCACCCCACTATACCGCTGACCCCTCACCCCACTATACCGCTGACCCCTCACCCCACTATACCGCTGACCCCCTCACCCCACTATACCGCTGACCCCTCACTCCACTATACCGCTGACCCCCTCACCCCACTATACCGCTGACCCCCTCACCCCACTATACCGCTGCCCCCCTCACCCCCCCCTCACTATACTAAATACTAAACCCCTCACCCCACTATACTGTTGATTCCCTCCCCCCCCCCCTATACTGGTAAACCCCCTCACCCCTTATAATACTACTAAACCCGTCACCCTCCTATACTGCTGAACCTATCAACCCTTATAATTCTAAACACCTCACCCCCCTATACCACTGACCCCCTCACCCCCCCCCCACTATACTAAATACTAAACCCCTCACCCCACTATACTGTTGATTCCCTCACCCCCCCCCCTTATACTGGTGAACCCCCTCACCCCTTATAATACTAAACTCTTCACCCTCCTATACTGCTGAACCCCTCACCCCTTATACACACGCAGCTGACCCTCTCACCCCACTATACTGCTGAACCCCTTACTCCCCCTATACTACAACACCTGCTAACCCCACTATACTACCAGCACCCCCTCACCCCCTATACTACCGGGACCCCTCTCCCTCCTACACTGCTGATTCCCTCACCCCCTTGCTACCAACCCCCTCAATCCTCCCTATACTACCAGACCCCTCCCTTACACACACACACACACCCTTACACTGCCAGACCCCCTTACTCTGTCAGACCGCTTTCTCCTCCTACACTGCTGGAACCCAAATTCTGCTGGGAAAGACACAGACTGTAGATAGGGAGCAGAGCATACACAGAGGGCAGATCACACAGGCTGTAGATAGGGAGGAGAGCATACATGGAGGTCAGCTCACACAGGCTGGAGATAGGGAGGAGAGCATATATGGAGGACAGATTACACAGGCTGGAGAGCATACATGGAGGGCAGATCACACAGGCTGTAGATAGAGAGGAGAACATACATGGAGGGCAGATCACACAGGCTGTAGCTAGAGAGAAGAGCATAAATGGAGGACAGCTCACACAGGCTGGAGATAGGGAGGAGAACATAAATAGAGGGCAGATCATACAGGCTGGACATAGGTAGGAGAGTATACATGGAGGACAGATCACACAGGCTGGAGATAGGGAGGAGAGTATACTTGGAGGGCAGTTCACAGGTTAGAGATAAGGAGGAGAGTATACATGGAGGACAGCTCACAAAGTCTGTAGAGATGGAGGAGAGTATACATGGAGGGCAGATCACATAGGCTGGATAAAGGGAGGAGAGCATACATGGAGGGCAGCTTACAGGCTGGAGATAGGGAGGAGAACATATATAGAGGGAAGATCACACAGGCTGGGGATAGGGAGGTGAGCATACATGGAGGACAGCTCACAAAGGCTGTAGATAGGGAGGAGAGCATACATGGAGGACAGCTCACAAAGGCTTTAGATAGGGAGGAGAGCATACATGGAGGGCAGATCACACAGGCTGTAGATAGGGAGGAGAGCATACATGGAGGACAGCTTACAGGCTGGAGATAGGGAGGAGAACATATATAGACTGCAGATGACAGGCTGTAGATAGGGAGGAGAGCATACACCGAGAACAGCTTACAGGCTGGAGATAGGGAGGAGAACATATATAGAGGGCAGATCACACAGGCTGATGATAGGGAGGAGAGCATACATGGAGGACAGCTCACACGGGCTGGAGATAGGTAGGAGAGCATACATAGAGGACAGCTCACACGGGCTGGAGATAGGTAGGAGAGCATACATAGAGGACAGCTCACACAGGCTGGAGATAGGGAGGAGAGTATACATGGAGGACAGATTACACTGACTGGAGAGCATACATGGAGGGCACCTCACACAGACTTGAGATAGGGAGGAGAACATAAATAGAGGACAGATCACACTGGCTGGAGATAGGGAGAAGATAATACATAGAGGACAGCAAACAAAGGCTGTAGAGAGGGAGGAGAGCATACATGGAGGGCAGTTTACAGGCTGGAGATAGGGAGGAGAACATAAATAGAGGGCAGATTATACAGGCTGGCGATAGGTAGGAGAGTATACATGGAGGGCAGTTCACAGGTTAGAGATAAGGAGGAGAGCTTACATGGAGGACAGCTCACAAAGGCTGTAGATAGGGAGGATAGCATATATACTGCTGAAAAAAAATAAAGGGAACACTTAAACAACACAATGTAATTCCAAGTCAATGACACTTGTGTGAAATCCCACTGTCCACTCAGGAAGAACACTGAGTGACAATAAATTTCACATGGAACAGACAACAAGTGGAAATTATTGGCAATTAGCAAGACACCCCCAATAAAGGAGTGGTTCTGCAGGTGGTGACCACAGACCACTTCTCAGTTCATATGCTTCCTGGCTGATGTTTTGGTCACTTTTGAATGCTGGCGGTGCTTTCACTCTAGTGGTAGCATGAGACGGAGTCTACAACCCACACAAGTGGCTCAGGTAGTGCAGCTCATCCAGGATGGCACATCAATCCGAGCTGTGGCAAGAAGGTTTGCTGTGTCTGTCAGTGTAGTGTCCAGAGCATGGAGGCGCTACCAGGAGACAGGTCAGTACATCAGGAGACGTGGAGGAGGCCATATGAGGGCAACAACCCAGCAGCAGGACCGCTACCTCCGCCTTTGTGCAAAGAGAAGCAGGAGGAGCACTGCCAGAGCCCTGCAAAATGGCCTCCAGCAGACCACAAATGTGCATTTGTCCACTCGAACGGTGAGATACAGACTCCATGAGGGTGGTATGAGGGCCCGATGTCCACAGGTGGGGGTTGTGCTTACAGCCCAACACATTGCAGGACGTTTGGCATTTGCCAGAGAACAACAAGATTGGCATATTTGCCACTGGCGCCCTGTGCTCTTCACGAATGAAAGCAGGTTCACACTGAGCACATGTGACAGAGTCTGGAGACGCCGTGGAGAACGTTCTGTTGCCTTCAACATCCTCCAGCATGACCGGTTTGGCGGTGGGTCAGTAATGGTGTGGGGTGGCATTTTTTTTTTGGGGGGGGGGGGGGGTGCACAGCTCTCCATGTACTTACCAGAGGTAGCCTGACTGCCATTAGGTACTTGTGAGACCATATACTGGTGCGGTTGGCCCTGGGTTCCTCCTAATACAAGACAATTGACCTCATGTGGCTGGAGTGTGTCAGCAGTTCCTACAAGAGGAAGGCATTGATGCTATGGACTGGCCGCCCGTTCCCCTGAATCCGGTTGAGCACATCTGGGACGTCTCGCTCCATCCATCACAGACTGTCCAGGAGTTGGCGGATGCTTTAGTCCAGGTCTGGGAGGACATCCCTCAGGAGACCATCCTCCACCTCATCAGGGGCATGCCCAGGCGTTGTAGGGAGGTCATACGGGCACGTGGAGGCCACACACACTACTGAGCCTCATTGGGACTTGTATTAAGGACATTACATAAAGTTGGATCAGTCTGTAATGGGGTTTTCCACTGTGATTTTGAGGGTGACTCCATATCCAGACCTCCAGGGGTTGATGATTTCCATTGATAATTTTTGTGTGATTTTGTTGTCAGCGCATTCAACTATGTAAAGAGGAAAGGATTTAATTCGACCAGTACATTCATTCACATCTAGGACGTGTTATCGCAGGGTTCCCTTTAGTTTTTTGAGCAGTGTACAAAGGAGTCTTCGAGGTTCGAGGCAGGGGGGGGGGGATTTTTTCCATGTTACAGGTGTCCATGGTCTGTAAGGTAAGACCAGCATCCATTTCAGTGTTATTAAGAGAACATATACTGGTAGATATACCCTCAGAGGAGCTCTGCCCATTTACAGAGTGCCTGAACTCCTTTAGTTTCCAGTTTACCACAACTGCAGTTACCCTAAATGTTCAGCAGATGGCCCCGTTTCACGCCATTTCTAATGCTGAACCCTACAAAGCACTTGTCTCAGGCTCCGCACCTTCATTGTTGCTCTGGGGGATTTGGATAGAATTCTACAAATATTCCTTCTCCTAATCCAAAACGCGACTATAGAACCAGTCTTCATAATAAAGCAACTCTGCTGTGTATCTGGACATAGGATTGTTATATACCATGAAATGCAGGGTCTCCATGTTTACGATCTGTGTGCAGCATTGTCCGATGAGACTGTTCTACCCCGGATAGAGGGACGTTTGCTCCACCTTCCCGAGGTTTCCAGGAAGGGCATTTAACATTCTTTTAGTTGCTCCTTAGTGACAGACTGTACAGTGCTGCTTTGTTGGCCCTGTGTAGTCATATGCTAAGGAGCAAGTAAGAAAAGGAAAGCTGAGGAATTGAAGCTCCTATACTTAAATTGGCAAAATGTCAAGGCTCCTCAGCTTTATTAGGTAAGATCTGACTGATTCATCCTGGAAAAACTCTGACTACTATCCTCATACATTCTGACCAATACAAAAAAAATACTGCCCCCTATGTACAAGAATATAACTACTATAATACTGCTCCTATATACAAGAATATAACTACTATAATACTGCCCCAATGTAGATGAATATAACTACTATAATACTGCCCCCTATATACAAGAATATATCTACTATAATGCTGCCCCTATATACAAGAATATAACTACTATAATACTGCTCCTATATACAAGAATATAACTACTATAATACTGCCTCCTATATACAAGAATATAACTACTATAATACTGCTCCTATATACGAGAATATAACTACTATAATACTGCTCTTATATACAAGAATATAACTACTATAATACTGGCTCCTATATACAAGAATATAACTACTATAATACTGCTCCTATATACAAGAATATAACTACTATAATACTGCTTCTATATACAAGAATATAACTACTATAATACTGCTTCTATATACAAGAATATAACTACTATAATACTGCCTCCTATATACAAGAATATAACTACTATAATACTGCCTCCTATATACAAGAATATAACTACTATAATACTGCTCCTATATACGAGAATATAACTACTATAATACTGCTCTTATATACAAGAATATAACTACTATAATACTGGCTCCTATATACAAGAATATAACTACTATAATACTGCTCCTATATACAAGAATATAACTACTATAATACTGCTCCTATATACAAGAATATAACTACTATAATACTGCTCCTATATACAAGAATATAACTACTATAATACTGCTCCTATATACAAGAATATAACTACTATAATACTGCTCCTATATACAAGAATATAACTACTATAATACTGCTCCTATATACAAGAATATAACTACTATAATACTGCCTCCTATATACAAGAATATAACTACTATAATACTGCTCCTGTATACAAGAATATAACTACTATAATACTGCTCCTGTATACAAGAATATAACTACTATAATACTGCTCCTATATACAGGAATATAACTACTATAATACTGCCCCCTATATACAAGAATATATCTACTATAATACTGCTCCTATATACAAGAATATAACTACTATAATACTGCTCCTATATACAAGAATATAACTACTATAATACTGCTCCTATATACAAGAATATAACTACTATAATACTGCCCCCTATATACAAGAATATATCTACTATAATACTGCTCCTATATACAAGAATATAACTACTATAATACTGCTCCTATATACAAGAATATAACTACTATAATACTGCTCTTATATACAAGAATATAACTACTATAATACTGCTCCTATATACAAGAGTATAACTGCTATAATACTGCTCCTATATACAAGAGTATAACTGCTATAATACTGCTCCTATATACAAGAATATAACTACTATAATACTGTTCCTATATACAAGAATATAACTACTATAATATTGCTCCTATATACAAGAATATAACTACTATAATACTGCTTCCCATATACAAGAATATAACTACTATAATACTGCTTCCCATATACAAGTATATAACTACTATAATACTGCTCCTATATACAAGAATATAACTACTATAATACTGCTCCTATATACAAGAATATAACTACTATAATACTGCTCCTATATACAAGAATATAACTACTATAATACTGCTTCTATATACAAGAATATAACTACTATAATACTGCTCCTATATACAAGAGTATAACTACTATAATACTGCTTCCCATATACAAGAATATAACTACTATAATACTGCTTCCCATATACAAGAATATAACTACTATAATACTGCTCCTATATACAAGAATATAACTACTATAATACTGCTCCTATATACAAGAATATAACTACTATAATACTGCTCCTATATACAAGAATATAACTACTATAATACTGCTCCTATATACAAGAATATAACTACTATAATACTGCCTCCTATATACAAGAATATAACTACTATAATACTGCTCCTATATACAAGAATATAACTACTATAATACTGCTCCAATATACAAGAATATCACTACTATATCACTGCTCCTATATACAAGAATATAACTACTATAATACTGCTCCTATATACAAGAATATAACTACTATAATACTGCCTCCTATATACAAGAATATAACTACTATAATACTGCTCCTATATACAAGAATATAACTACTATAATACTGCTCCAATATACAAGAATATAACTACTATAATACTGCCTCCTATATGAAAGAATATAACTACTATAATACTGCCTCCTATATACAAGAATATAACTACTATAATACTGCTCCTATATACAAGAATATAACTACTATAATACTGCTCCAATATACAAGAATATCACTACTATATCACTGCCTCCTCTACTTATATTGATGCCTTTCTATTCATTATTATATTTTTATCCTTTCCCAGGTTTCGTAATCTTTTCCGGTAGTGAATCCTCTGAATCCTCACAGTTCCGCCTCAGTTGCAGCAGCGCAGGTTGGTGTCAGAAGTTTTCGGCTCCTGTCTGGTCTTGTCCTGTTTTTAGGTTTCGTTCTGTGATCAGGATTTATCGCAGATTTTCTGTTTTGAGGATTCTGACCCACGGTGGGATACACACCAGGACTGTGAGTAAGGGGGCGCTGGCATGGTGGTGGTGGTGGGGGGCACAGGAAGCTGCTGGGTCATCCCTGACGGGTAACTCTACGTTCATAGATAATAACAGGAAATATTTCTGGAATACTTCCCTTAGTTTAGGAGCTAGGAAACCTCATCAGTCAGTTCTGACTCAATCCTGGTGTTTTCGGCTGATGTTTGGACGCTGCACAGTACCACTTCTCTTATCTTGTAGGTGAGGAGGGGACAGATGTTTCTGGAGGAATACTGAGGAGTCTGGAAGGAGGAGGAGGGGACAGAGGGGTCTTGAGAAGGAAACAGGGGTCTACAGGAAGGAGGACAGAGGGGTCAGGAGGAGAAGGACAGAAGAGTCTGTAGGAGGAGACAAAGGAGTCTGGAGGGAGGAGGACAGAGGGGTCTGAAGGGAGGAGGACAGAGGAGTCTGAAGGGAGGAGACAAAGGGGTCTGGAGGAGGAGGTCAGAGGAGTTTGAAGGGAGGAGACAGGGGTCTGAAGGGAGGAGGACAGAGGAGTCTGAAGGGAGGAGACAAAGGGGTCTGGAGGAGGAGGTCAGAGGAGTCTGAAGGGAGGAGGACAGAGGAGTCTGGAGGGAGGAGACAGAGGGGTCTGGAGGGAGGAGGAAAGAGGGGTCTGGAGGAGGAGGACTGAGAGGAGTCTGGAGGAGGAAAGGGGTCTGGAGGAGGAGACAGAGGGGTCGGGAGGAGGAGAAAAAGAGATCTTGGGGAGGAGAACAGATGGGTCTGGAGGAAGGAGGAAAGAGGAGTCTGGAGGGAGGAGGAGGACAGAGTGGTCTGGAGGGAGGAGGACAGAGGAGTCTGGAGGGAGGAGGAGGACAGAGGGGTCTGGAGGGAGGAGGACAGAGGAGTCTGGAGGGAGGAGGACAGAGGGGTCTGAAGGAGGAGGACAGAGGAGTCTGGAGGGAGGAGGACAGAGGGGTCTGGAGGAGGAGGACAGAGGAGTCTGGAGGGAGGAGGACAGAGGAATCTGGAGGGAGGAGTCTGGAGGAGGAGGAGGAAAGAGGAGTCTGGAGGGAGGAGGAGGACATAGGAGTCTGGAGGGAGGAGGACAGAGGAGTCTGGTGCGAGGAGGAGGACAGAGGAATCTAGAACAATTGTTTAATGTTACGTTTCGCCAGATGAACGATTTGGTTGACACCATTTGTTTCAATCAACTTTATTGTATATGATCATCTAAATCCTGTCACATGTGTGATACTGTCTGCTGAGCCATTGTATCTAATCCTATCATGTGTGATACTGTCTGCTGAGCCATTGTATCTAATCCTATCATGTGTGATACTGTCTGCTGAGCCATGTATCTAATCCTATCATATGTGATATTGTTTTACGAGCCGCTGTATCTAAGCCTATCACGGGTGATACTTTCTGTCGAGCCTCCGTATCTAAGCCATATGTTCCCAGCACTACATCTCCCATCATGCCCCGTCCCTTGAGACCCGCGGCAGCTGGTTGTAGTGGAGCTGACGTCTGGAACCTGAGCTGAGGATATTTGCAGGCAGAGCCCAGTGGTGCGGGGCGGGCGGCCGGGCGGTGTGATTGGTCGCCCTCGGAGGCTGAGAATAGAAGAGGGTCGTCTGGCTGTCATTGAGGAGGGCGGCTCGGGGCGGGCGCGCTGTGTCTGACACTGGCAGGTGCAGAGTCCACGGGAGCGGCACAGTGACGGACCAGGATGGTGGGCAGGAGAACCGGGGCTGGACATAACAAAGGCTGAGGTGGGTAAGTGGGTACTCCGCTGCCATCAGGCGCGCCCTTCAATAAACTTCACCCCCTTCCCCATTAATCCCATTCTATAATAGAGGGGGCTTCGTTACCTAGTAACGGGGTCCGGTCACACAATAGTCAGTGTAAGGGGCAGCACAGGGGGGTGGGCAGGACACATGAAGCCCCTGCCGAGCTGCAGAGCATTGTTCCCTTTGTTTTGGGTTGTGTGCAGCTGCGAAGACGTGAACTGTTCTGCACAAAACCAGCTCTGCTATCCTGATCGATGGAAGTGTTGCCGCACGCGGGATGGTGTTTCCCAACCAGGGTGCCTCCAGCTGTTGCAAAACTACAACTCCCAGCATGTCCAGAGAGCCGTTGCATCAGTGGATTTTTATTAATGTAACTGTGTCATGCGATCACCTGTCTGACCCACAGAAAATCACAGTGCTTAATGCAGTGTTTGCCAACCAGGGTGCCTCCAGCTGTTGCAAAACTAAAACTCCCAGCATGCCCAGAGAGCCGTTGCTTGCGTGCATTTCATTACTGTAACTGTGTCATGTCATCACCTGTCTGACCCACGGAAAATCACAGTGCTTAATGCAGGATTTGCCAACCAGTGTGCCTCCAGCTGTTGCAGAACTACAACTCCCAGCATGCCCAGAGAGCCGTTGCATGCGTGCATTTCATTACTGTAACTGTGTCATGTCATCACCTGTCTGACCCACAGAAAATCACAGTGCTTAATGCAGGATTTACCAACCAGTGTGCCTCCAGCTGTTGCAGAACTACAACTCCCAGCATGCCCAGAGAGCCGTTGCATGCGTGCATTTCATTACTGTAACTGTGTCATGTCATCACCTGTCTGACCCACAGAAAATCACAGTGCTTAATGCAGGATTTACCAACCAGTGTGCCTCCAGCTGTTGCAGAACTACAACTCCCAGCATGCCCAGAGAGCCGTTGCATGCATGCATTTCATTACTGTAACTGTGTCATGTCATCACCTGTCTGACCCACAGAAAATCACAGTGCTTAATGCAGTGTTTGCCAACCAGGACGCCTCCTGCTGTTGCAGAACTACAACTCCCAGCATGGCCAGAGAGCCGTTGCACGAGTGCATTTCATTACTGTAACTGTGTCATGTGATCACCTGTCTGACCCACAGAAAATCACAGTGCTTAATGCAGTGTTTGCCAACCAGGACGCCTTCTGCTGTTGCAAAACTACAACTCCCAGCATGTCCAGAGAGCCGTTGCATCAGTGGATTTTTATTAATGTAACTGTGTCATGCGATCACCTGTCTGACCCACAGAAAATCACAGTGCTTAATGCAGTGTTTGCCAACCAGGGTGCCTCCAGCTGTTGCAAAACTAAAACTCCCAGCATGCCCAGAGAGCCGTTGCTTGCGTGCATTTCATTACTGTAACTGTGTCATGTCATCACCTGTCTGACCCACAGAAAATCACAGTGCTTAATGCAGGATTTACCAACCAGTGTGCCTCCAGCTGTTGCAGAACTACAACTCCCAGCATGCCCAGAGAGCCGTTGCATGCGTGCATTTCATTACTGTAACTGTGTCATGTCATCACCTGTCTGACCCACAGAAAATCACAGTGCTTAATGCAGGATTTACCAACCAGTGTGCCTCCAGCTGTTGCAGAACTACAACTCCCAGCATGCCCAGAGAGCCGTTGCATGCATGCATTTCATTACTGTAACTGTGTCATGTCATCACCTGTCTGACCCACAGAAAATCACAGTGCTTAATGCAGTGTTTGCCAACCAGGACGCCTCCTGCTGTTGCAGAACTACAACTCCCAGCATGGCCAGAGAGCCGTTGCACGAGTGCATTTCATTACTGTAACTGTGTCATGTGATCACTTGTCTGACCCACAGAAAATCACAGTGCTTAATGCAGTGTTTGCCAACCAGGACGCCTTCTGCTGTTGCAAAACTACAACTTCCAGCATGCCCGGACAGCCGTTGGCTGTCCGGGCATGCTGGGAGTTGTAGTTTTGCAAGTATATCGCGATGTTTATCATGTGATTGGGTGTTTTTTATTTTATTTAATTTAGATGACCAAAACTCATTCACAATCTTCAGTTCTTACTGTTGTTCTCCAGCCGGCCTATAAATAAAGTTTGTTGAACAGAGCACAGGAAGTGCTGGGTGCCATGGCAACCAATCAGACTTCAGTTTAGAATGACTCCAAAGCAGGTTTGAAAAGTGAAAGCAACTGCCTGATTGGTTGCTATGGGCAACCCCCTCTCCTCTTTCTCTTACAACATAGCAGCCGACCATCGTTTTCAACAGGATTCCGCCGCGCCATTCGCACTACAGAATTTCCGGATCCTTCCGGATGTTCGTTCTTTCGGCAGAATCCAGTCTATTGAGATGGCGCATTTCCGAGCGGCGCCCGCTACAGAGGATATTTCGGCTATTTAGTGTGAATGAGCCCTTGTGATCTCCGGGGTCACGGCGTTTGTTTGCTTTTAGGATATGTTCGCACTGAGGATATTTCCTTGGGGGATCGGTGCCGCGCAGAATTTGCCACCGAAATGAACCCCTTTACTAATGCCCTGTTTCAGGTGCAGTGTCCGTAGGGCGGTTTTTATTGATGTTGCCCAAAACAATGGAAAACAACAAAGCAATGGCCTCCCACCCGCCCAATCCAGTGGCGATACGCCGTACACGCGCCGGTCAGCGCCCTGGTCTCTTTTGGCAAGTAGACGACACATGACCGCCCAATCGCCACGCTCTGTATTCATGGCATCAGTGGGTTGTATGCCACTGATTGGCTGCCACGGTCATGTGACGGGGTATCGCCACAAAATTGGGTCCCGTAAGTCCCATATGCAGTTTACGAAAATCCCATAGAGGTTGTTAGGGGTTACGTTGTTACTATGTTCCATAACTCCGGAGTTCCGGACACCGCGTAGGTCGTGGCGCTGTTTATGCAAATCCTACTCCTATCCATGGAAGTTACGCAAAGTTGGGATAGGCTTGCTGGGAGTTGTCGTTTTGCAACAGCTGGAGGCACCCTGGTTGAGAAACACTGCTATGGATCATTCATCTCCAACCTATGGCTTTCTAGTTGTTTCAAAACTACAACTCCCAGCATGCCCAGACAGCCGTTGGCTGTCTGGGCATGCTGGGAGTTGTAGTTTTGCAACAGCTGGAGGCCTCCTGGTTAAGAAGATCTTCCATAGATTAACATAAACTCCATATTGAGGTCTACAAAAAAAAAAAAAAAAACAAACAACAAAACAGGATTAGAAAAACGGCAGCTTTCTTCCAGAAACAGCGCCACCATTGCCCTCAGGTTTTGTGCGGTATTGCAGCTCACTTCCACTGAAGTCAAGGGTGCTGACTTGTAATACCACACACGACCTAAGGACAATGGTGGTGCTGTATTTAAAAATAAATAAATAAATACAAGTTTTAGATAAAAGGCAGAAAATGGTGCAGGTTTTGGATCAAATTCTTCACGTCTGTCCAGTTGTTTCTATTGGATGACGGCAAAAATGTTCCAACGCGAAAGAGTGGCCCGTGAAGCCGCGCTCTTTCGTGATGTCGCCAAATATGGTGCACACTTGGAACACATGGGGCAGAATTATTAACCCTGTCTCTATTTCCTTTAGCAACCAATCACAGCACGGCGTTCACTTCGTATTCTGCTCTGTGATTGGTCGCTATGGGCAACAGCGACAGAATTATAGATGGCTTAATTAGTTTCCGCTCCTTCTTTTTGCAGCTTGCACTCTACGGGCAGACATTTATCATTGTTTTTGCGCGATTTTTTTGGGGGCGTGTTTTGAGTGCTTTTTTACAGCCACAAGTAAGCAAGTATTTTTGCACTTGGAGGGGGCGCGGCTTGAAAAAGTGCGCAGGTGTACTCCAATCCTTAGTTGGCGTAGGATAGGGGAAATTCGTTGCTACGTGTGCCCAAGCCCCATGCCGCATTTATTAGGTTGCGTGCGCAATTTATTAAATTAGGAACAGAAACTCCCCTAGAAAAACTGCGCAAATGGAATGTACTATCCTGATTGCGGTCCTGCGATCGCCGCCGGTCGTAATATTAGGAGATTTTCAGCCGCTCCGGATTTGCCGCTATTTTTAGGCCTCGCTGATTTTCATCCAGGACGTCGAGATCTGTAGGAAATTTCTATTATTCATTCAGAATCCTGAAATATCTCACAAGAAGCGGCGAGTCATGTGATCCGCACAGAAGGAGGCGTGGCCTGGTACACCGGTCCCCTACCTGGCCGCCATTACTACTGTCTACATCAGTGTTTCCCAACCAGAGTGCCTCCAGCTGTTGCAAAACTAAAACTCCCAGCATGCCCGGACAGCCTTCGGCTGTCCGGGCATGCTGGGAGTTGTAGTTTTGCAACAGCTGGAGGCACCCTGGTTGGGAAACACTAGTCTACATTGTGTGCTGCGCCTCTGCCTATGTATCAGTCATCACTTTGTTGTCCTATCATCAATGATCCACAATGTTTGTGCTTAGGGATCTTTACTTAGAACTGAAAATTGTGCAGTTCCTCTGTTGCTCCTCCGGGAAATATATGAATTCATTGACAACTTGGCGGTACCATGAATCTGGTTGATACAACCAGTATTTACCCCTAATCTGGTGACCGGCGTTGAAGGTTTTAGTCACACAGACCCGCACTGTGCCAGTTTGTCACGTTGGTTTTCGGATGATCGGTTTTAGGCTCAAACAGAAAGTGACGACCTGCGAAGTGAGAATCTGGGCCCCGAGCAGCGGTGGGACATGATTCCTGGAAATAAAAAGTATTCAGCCCCCAGGACATGGGAGGAGAGGCGGGCGAGGGCCTGATACCTGACCAGACACAACACCGGGTGGGCCGACCTGTTTCACGCCAATATAAGGAGGGGAGGAAGACCCCAGCACCAGGGGGAGGAATCGCACAGACACCTAGGAATAGTCAGAGGATACGAGCAGGTGACACCGGGTGGTCCTACTGTAGGTAAGTGTCCGCTACAATATATGATGTAATAGAATCACAGAAGAGGGGGAGTCATGTGACATCACACCTCTCCTGTATACTGTATATATCAGTCATGTGACATCACACCTCTCCTGTATACTGTATATATCAGTCATGTGACATCACACCTCTCCTGTATACTGTATGTATCAGTCATGTGACATCACACCTCTCCTGTATACTGTATGTATCAGTCATGTGACATCACACCTCTCCTGTATACTGTATATAGCAGTCATGTGACATCACACCTCTCCTGTATACTGTATGTATCAGTCATGTGACATCACACCTCTCCTGTATACTGTATGTATCAGTCATGTGACATCACACCTCTCCTGTATACTGTATATAGCAGTCATGTGACATCACACCTCTCCTGTATACTGTATATAGCAGTCATGTGACATCACACCTCTCCTGGTATACTGTATATATCAGTCATGTGATGTCACAGCTCTCCTGTATACTGTATATATCAGTCATGTGACATCACACCTCTCCTGTATACTGTATATATCAGTCTTATGACATCACACCTCTCCTGTATACTGTATATAGCAGTCATGTGACATCACACCTCTCCGGTATACTGTATATATCAGTCATGTGACATCACACCTCTCCTGTATACTGTATATAGCAGTCATGTGACATCACACCTCTCCTGTATACTGTATATAGCAGTCATGTGACATCACACCTCTCCTGGTATACTGTATATATCAGTCATGTGACATCACACCTCTCCTGTATACTGTATATATCAGTCATGTGACGTCACTGCTCTCCTGGTATACTGTATATATCAGTCATGTGATGTCACAGCTCTCCTGTATACTGTATATATCAGTCATGTGATGTCACAGCTCTCCTGTATACTGTATGTATCAGTCATGTGATGTCACAGCTCTCCTGTATACTGTATATATCAGTCATGTGACATCACAGCTCTCCCTAAAGCGCCCATATATTAGTCATGTGATCACTTTTTTGTGATGTGACCAAAAAATCTGCAATTCTGGACTTTGGTATTTTTTTACGTTTACGCCGTTCACCACATGGGACTATTAACATTTTAATTTTAATAGTTCGGAAATTTCCGCATGCGGCGATACCAAATATGTTTATTTGTTTGTTCACATTTTTTTTTTGAGTTGTAATACAATTATTTGTAATAATTAATTTTTTTGAGGTAAGGGGCTTAGTCACATTTATTAATACTCAGGGCATGCTGGGAGTTGTAGTTTTCTACAATATAGAGAGACACGTGTTAGGGCAGTGTGCTCTGGGGGTTAAACCATTTGCCTTGTCCATAGGGTTTTCTCACAAAGCTGCTGTAAAAAAAAAAAGTTACATACAACGAGTGCAAATCTTATGCGCTAAACAGCAAATAAAAAGTCTAAATCCTTTGATTGATTTCCCCGTTATGTTTACAGTCAGCTGTGCAGTAATGGGGGAGGCTGGGGGTTATACTTCTGCCGGGTGATCTCCCCGTCTACAACACCCACAGTCTGCACCACGGGATGGGTCCCAATTTAGAAGGTTACTCACTGACTGGCAGCAAACAGGTCTCTGTTCCACCCCGAGAGTCTTACGTTACCCAACACAGGAGCCGGGAGGGGGCGGGGAGCGCCAAACATGTTACATGTCATCTGTGTGAGCGGAGGACGTCCATAGTCATCTATGACAGAGCAGCATCGGGGTGAGGTCACCGCACAAGGAATATTAATAGGGACCCTGAGACTGTCCTGCCCGACACGTCTCATCAAACTGCACAGTACCACTTCTCCATGTAATCCTCAGTATCTCCTCTTATTCTGTATATATATATATACTGCACAGTACCACTTCTCCATGTAATCCTCAGTATCTCCTCTTATTCTGTATATATATATACTGCACAGTACCACTTCTCCATGTAATCCTCAGTATCTCCTCTTATTCTGTATATATATATATACTGCACAGTACCACTTCTCCATGTAATCCTCAGTATCTCCTCTTATTCTGTATATATATATACTGCACAGTACCACTTCTCCATGTAATCCTCAGTATCTCCTCTTATTCTGTATTTATATATATACTGCACAGTACCACTTCTCCTGTGTAATCCTCAGTATCTCCTCTTATTCTGTATATATATATATATACTGCACAGTACCACTTCTCCATGTAATCCTCAGTATCTCCTCTTATTCTGTATATATATATATACTGCACAGTACCACTTCTCCTGTGTAATCCTCAGTATCTCCTCTTATTCTGTATATATATATATACTGCACAGTACCACTTCTCCTGTGTAATCCTCAGTATCTCCTCTTATTCTGTATATATATATATATATACTGCACAGTACCACTTCTCCATGTAATCCTCAGTATCTCCTCTTATTCTGTATATATATATACTGCACAGTACCACTTCTCCTGTGTAATCCTCAGTATCTCCTCTTATTCTGTATATATATATACTGCACAGTACCACTTCTCCTGTGTAATCCTCAGTATCTCCTCTTATTCTGTGTGTATATATACTGCACAGTACCACTTCTCCTGTGTAATCCTCAGTATCTCCTCTTATTCTGTATATATATACTGCACAGTACCACTTCTCCTGTGTAATCCTCAGTATCTCCTCTTATTCTGTATAAATACAGTCATGGCCGTAAATGTTAATGTTGTCCCTGAAATGTTTCTATAAAATGAAGTTTTCCTCACAGGAAAGGATTGCAGTACCACATGTTTTGCTATACACATGTTTATTCCCTTTGTGTGTATTGGAACTAAACCAAAAAGGGAGGAAAAAAAGCAAATTGGACATAATGTCACCAAACTCCAAAAATGGTCCGGACAAAATTATTGGCCCCTTAACTTAATATTTGGTTGCTCACCCTTTGGAAAAAATAACTGAAATCAGTGTCTTCCTATAACCATCAATAAGCTTCTTACACCTCTCAGCCGGAATGTTGGACCACTCTTCCTATAACCATCAATAAGCTTCTTACACCTCTCAGCCGGAATGTTGGAGCACTCTTCCTATAACCATCAATAAGCTTCTTACACCTCTCAGCCGGAATGTTGGACCACTCTTCCTATAACCATCAATAAGCTTCTTACACCTCTCAGCCGGAATGTTGGACCACTCTTCCTATAACCATCAATAAGCTTCTTACACCTCTCAGCCGGAATGTTGGACCACTCTTCCTATAACCATCAATAAGCTTCTCACACCTCTCAGCCGGAATGTTGGAGCACTCTTCCTATAACCATCAATAAGCTTCTTACACCTCTCAGCCGGAATGTTGGACCACTCTTCCTATAACCATCAATAAGCTTCTTACACCTCTCAGCCGGAATATTGGACCACTCTTCCTATAACCATCAATAAGTTTCTTACACCTCTCAGCCGGAATGTTGGACCACTCTTCCTATAACCATCAATAAGTTTCTTACACCTCTCAGCCGGAATGTTGGACCACTCTTCCTATAACCATCAATAAGCTTCTTACACCTCTCAGCCGGAATGTTGGACCACTCTTCCTTTACAAACTGCTCCCGGTCTCTTATTGGACGGCGCCTTTTCCCAACAGTAATTATAAGATCTCTCCACAGGTGATCAATGGGATTTAGATCTGTATATAGATCAGTTTATACTTTGTAACCAGCAGCAGAGCGTCTCTAGTGTTATTCTGTTACATTGTTGCAGATGATTCCTCCGGTGCCTTTATTGGTGGTGTTCTTCTCGGTGACAGGCAGTGTTACCCCAGGAACGCGGTGTTCTTAGGGCAGGTCGGGGTGTGGTCTGCTGTTCCATTAAATTATAATTTTCATGTACTTAATTGTATTAATTGTCTATAAATATCACATTATAATGAGGGACTGTCAGAGTGACCTCTCGGCTTTGTCCTAAATGTAACAGTCATCATATAGGGCGGCCAGAGGGTGGCGCTGCAGGCCTAGGTGTGACCCTGTTGTCCATGTACTTTAGATTAGTGTTTCCCAACCAGTGTGTCTCCAGCTGTTGCAAAACTACAACTCCCAGCATGCCCGGACAGCCGTTGGCTGTCCGGGCATGCTGGGAGTTTTAGTTTTGCAACAGCTGAAGGTCCACAGTTTGCAGACCACTGCTTTAGCTTTAGTCATGTTTATTGACCTGATATAATACAGATGGTTCTCCCCAAGGCAAATGTTAATTATTGTATATCTGACTCATATCAGTGTTTATTTATTAAAAGGGAGCTCCACCCAAAACTCACCGCCGTCTCACCGGTGCCACCTGTTCAGCCGCATTACATTGTGGTCAGGCATGAGGTCCACATTTCTTATACCAGCATGTATATCATGTCTGAGAGGAAGTCACAGCCCCGCCCCCTGTATAACATCACTGATATAATATAATAGTAATATAATGACGTGATCACAGCCCCTCCCCCTGTATGACATCACTGATATAATATAATAGTAATATAATGTTATGTGATCACAGCCCCTCCCCCTGTATGACATCACTGATATAATATAATAGTAATATAATGACAAGTGATCACAGCCCCGCCCCCTGTATGACATCACTGATATAATATAATAGTAATATAATGTTATGTGATCACAGCCCCGCCCCCTGTATGACATCACTGATATAATAGTAATGTAATGACATGTGATCACAGTCCCGCCCCCTGTATGACATCACTGATATAATATAATAGTAATATAATGTTATGTGATCACAGCCCCGCCCCCTGTATGACATCACTGATATAATAGTAATGTAATGACATGTGATCACAGCCCCGCCCCCTGTATGACAAAGATATAATATATAATAGTAATATAATGACATGATCACAGCCCCACCCCCTGTATGACATCACTGATATAATATATAATAGTAATATAATGACATGTGATCACAGCCCCGCCCCCTGTATGACATCACTGATATAATATATAATAGTAATATAATGACATGATCACAGCCCCGCCCCCTGTATTAGACAAACAAGGAGAGCGCTCCTAGTGTGATAGCGTAATGTAAAAGCAAAGATAATAGACAAGAGAACTTGCTCACCAAGTCTAGTTGTACTGCGACCAAGTACAACTATGGTGAAGGCGTGAAGTGACCCTGCAACGGGCGAAGAGCGGCAGCTGCTCCTGGACACACAGGCGAAGAATTTAAGCGGATCCCTCCAGGGAACAAACCAGGATAGAGGCAGCGCACAGGACTTCAAAGGTAAAATGGTTTATTTACCCGGCATGCAACGCGTTTCGCTGGATAACCAGCTTCATCAGGCATCATCTGATGAAGCTGGTTATCCAGCGAAACGCGTTGCATGCCGGGTAAATAAACCATTTTACCTTTGAAGTCCTGTGCGCTGCCTCTATCCTGGTTTGTTCCCTGGAGGGATCCGCTTAAATTTTCCGCCCCCTGTATGACATCACTGATATAATATATAATAGTAATATAATGACATGTGATCACAGCCCCGCCCCCTGTATGACATCACTGATATAATAGTAATATAATGACATGTGATCACAGCCCCGCCCCCTGTATGACATCACTGATATAATATAATAGTAATATAATGACATGTGATCACATCCCCGCCCCCTGTATGACATCACTGATATAAAATATAATAGTAATATAATGACGTGATCACAGCCCCGCCCCCTGTATGACATCACTGATGTAATAGTAATATAATGACATGTGATCACAGCCCCGCCTCCTGTATGACATCACTGATATAATATAATGAGTTGTGATCACAGCCCCGCCCCCTGTATGACATCACTGATATAATATAATAGTATATAATGACATGTGATCAGTCCCGCCCCCTGTATGACATCACTGATATAGTAATATAATGACATGTGATCACAGCCCCGCCCCCTGTATGACATCACTGATATAATGGTAATATAATGACATGTGATCACAGCCCCGCCCCCTGTATGACATCACTGATATAATGGTAATATAATGGGGTCTCACATTCCTGTCCCCCCATATGGTCTGTGAATTCTTGGATTGATCGGCTTCTCCATAAAGTATTTGTGTTATTCGTCAGAACAAGTCTGGACAGTGAGATATCACAGCGCACGAGATCCCATGATTCACTGGGCTATTTATAGTCCTCCCGTCTATGCTCTATAGGACAGTATTATGGTTCACTCTGCTGTACTTTTCTAGGACTGAGTTACATCTCAGTAAGGATCCATTATAAGTCGTTGGGGTCTTTTAACACCATTGTCGTTCGCTATGTGATAAACTCCCATAATACATTGCTCTGTGGTAACAAGAAGCTACAGTATATGTGAGTGAAGAATAACACCCGCTATCACTCACAGCATACTGTATGTATAGTAAGTTAATGCAGATGGCGGACTATTCCTCTGTGCAGGTGGTGGACTATTCCTCTGGGGGCGGACTATTCCTCTGTGCAGGGGGCGGACTATTCCTCTGTGCAGGGGGCGGAATATTCCTCTGTGCAGGGGGCGGACTATTCCTCTGTGCAGGTGGCGGACTATTCCTCTGGGGGCGGACTATTCCTCTGGGGGCGGACTATTCCTCTGTGCAGGTGGCGGACTATTCCTCTGTGCAGGTGGCGGACTATTCCTCTGTGCAGGTGGCGGACTATTCCTCTGTGCAGGTGGCGGACTATTCCTCTGTGCAGGTGGCGGACTATTCCTCTGTGCAGGTGGTGGACTATTCCTCTGTGCAGGTGGCGGACTATTCCTCTGTGCAGGTGGCGGACTATTCCTCTGTGCAGGTGGTGGACTATTCCTCTGTGCAGGTGGCGGACTATTCCTCTGTGCAGGTGGTGGACTATTCCTCTGTGCAGGTGGCGGACTATTCCTCTGTGCAGGTGGTGGACTATTCCTCTGTGCAGGTGGCGGACTATTCCTCTGTGCAGGTGGTGGACTATTCCTCTGTACAGGTGTTGGACTATTCCTCTGTACAGGTGTTGGACTATTCCTCTGGGGGCGGACTATTCCTCTGGGGGCGGACTATTCCTCTGTGCAGGTGGTGGACTATTCCTCTGTGCAGGTGGTGGACTATTCCTCTGTGCAGGTGGCGGACTATTCCTCTGTGCAGGTGGCGGACTATTCCTCTGTGCAGGTGGCGGACTATTCCTCTGTGCAGGTGGCGGACTATTCCTCTGTGCAGGTGGCGGACTATTCCTCTGTGCAGGTGGCGGACTATTCCTCTGTGCAGGTGGCGGACTATTCCTCTGTGCAGGTGGCGGACTATTCCTCTGTGCAGGTGGCGGACTATTCCTCTGTGCAGGTGGCGGACTATTCCTCTGTGCAGGTGGCGGACTATTCCTCTGTGCAGGTGGCGGACTATTCCTCTGTGCAGGTGGCGGACTATTCCTCTGTGCAGGTGGCGGACTATTCCTCTGTGCAGGCGGCGGACTATTCCTCTGTGCAGGTGGCGGACTATTCCTCTGTGCAGGTGGCGGACTATTCCTCTGTGCAGGTGGCGGACTATTCCTCTGTGAGGTAATGGATTATTGCTCTGTGCTGGTGTTGAACTATTGTATCGGGCAAATTGTGTATTATTGGATATTCTGATGTCCTGTCGTTTTGTTAGTTGCCCAGCTGGGATCGCCTCAATCTCGCCCGGCTAGGATCGCCTCAATCTCGCCCGGCTGGGATCGCCTCAATCTCGCCCGGCTGGGATCTCCTCAATCTCGCCCGGCTGGGATCGCCTCAATCTCGCCCGGCTGGGATCTCCTCAATCTCGCCCGGCTGGGATCTCATCAATCTCACCCGGCTGGGATCTCCTCAATCTCGCCCGGCTGGGATCTCCTCAATCTCGCCCGGCTGGGATCTCCTCAATCTGGCCCGGCTGGGATCTCATGAATCTGGCCCGGCTGGGATCTCATCAATCTGGCCCGGCTGGGATCTCATCAATCTGGCCCGGCTGGGATCGCCTCAATCTCGCCCGGCTGGGATCGCCTCAATCTCGCCCAGCTGGGATCTCCTCAATCTCGCCCGGCTGGGATCTCATCAATCTGGCCCGGCTGGGATCTCATGAATCTGGCCCGGCTGGGATCTCATCAATCTGGCCCGGCTGGGATCGCCTCAATCTCGCCCGGCTGGGATCGCCTCAATCTGGCCCGGCTGGGATCTCCTCAATCTCGCCCGGCTGGGATCTCATCAATCTGGCTGTCCACGTCCTGACCTTGTGGTATCGGCCATTTATCTGCCGTGTGACACAGGAATGTGGCTCTGACTCGTCATTAAAAATTGCATCAAAAGCTCCATGTGTGACCTCAGCCCAGACGCTCATAAAGAGGTGACCAAGCGGGATGTGATTATAGGACCGTACCCGGCCGCGTCCCTCGGCACCTGGTTGTCTGACTATAAATGGTACAGGACGTCCAGGCCTCGCCCTCCCCTCTCTCGCCCTCTTCAGGGTGTGCTGTGCTCTGCAGACTATCTCATGGTTTCCTCCACTGCGGTCAGGCTGTACTTGGCTGAAATACTCTGCACTGCTATAAATTATATGAGGAGAATGTCACTTACCTGTCATCACTACATGTAATACATGACAGGGTCAGATTGGGGGGGAGGGGGGGGGGGGGGTTCTGCACCTCCGCACTGCCTGATCTGGGGGTCACTGCACTGAGGTCACATGTTAAAGCTTCAACTCCCTGCATGCCCTTACAGCCAAAAGCCTGTCTGTCTTCTCCAGAGGATCCACATTGTCCCTAAAAGGTAAATCAAGGCCTTTGTGCAGTGGTCTTCAAACTGTAGTACTCCAGATGTTGTAAGACTTCAACTCCCAGCATGCCCGGACAGCCATTGGCTGTCCGGGCATGCTGGGGGTTGTAGTTTTGCAACATCTGGAGGGCCACAGTTTGAGACCACTGTTCTGAATCCTTCTCACCAATGAGGGTGGCTCCGGCTGTTTGCTGCCCCCTGCTGTCTGATCATATGTACTGTCCACAGCTGCCGTCACCCAGTATACTGTCTGTTATTATAGGTCACTATGGGGGGAGTTTATAACTTATGACCCCCCCCCCCTTTTTTTTCGATCTTTCTCTCTTGTATCACTTTCAGTTGGATAGATTGTATCTTATGGATATTAAATCTAGTCTAAAAAGCCTAAACGCTCTAACCACGCCCCCTAACAACATAAACACGCCCCCTAACAACCTAACCATGCCCCCTAACAACATAAACACGCCCCATAACACCCTAACCACGCCCCCTAACAACGACAACAAAAAGATGGAAATAAAACTCCATAAAGAATGGTGCAATTGATTGAAAAGTGTCTGAAAAAGTAAAAAAGAGAAAAGATAATGGAAAATGCCCCCCGCCCCCCCCCCCCTGCAGTGTTACAGACCCCAGTGCTGCAGTATTGCCCCTATAACTACCCCCCCCTCCACCCTGCAGTGTTACAGACCCCAGTGCTGCAGTATTGCCCCTATAACTACCCCCGCCCCCCCATCCTTCAGTGTTACAGACCCCAGTGCTGCAGTATTGCCCCTATAACTACCCCCGCCCCCCCATCCTTCAGTGTTACAGACCCCAGTGCTGCAGTATTGCCCCTATAACTACCCCCCCCTCCACCCTGCAGTGTTACAGACCCCAGTGCTGCAGTATTACCCCTATAACTACCCCCCCCCTCCACCCTGCAGTGTTACAGACCCCAGTGCTGCAGTATTACCCCTATAACTACCCCTCCACCCTGCAGTGTTACAGACCCCAGTGCTGCAGTATTACCCCTATAACTACCCCTCCACCCTGCAGTGTTACAGACCCCAGTGCTGCAGTATTGCCCCTATAACTACCCCCTCCACCCTGCAGTGTTACAGACCCCAGTGCTGCAGTATTACCCCTATAACTACCCCTCCACCCTGCAGTGTTACAGACCCCAGTGCTGCAGTATTGCCCCTATAACTACCCCCTCCACCCTGCAGTGTTACAGACCCCAGTGCTGCAGTATTGCCCCTATAACTACCCCCTCCACCCTGCAGTGTTACAGACCCCAGTGCTGCAGTATTGCCCCTATAACTACCCCCCCCCCTCCACCCTGCAGTGTTACAGACCCCAGTGCTGCAGTATTGCCCCTATAACTACCCCCGCCCCCCCATCCTTCAGTGTTACAGACCCCAGTGCTGTAGTATTGCACCTATAACTACCCCCTCCACCCTGCAGTGTTACAGACCCCAGTGCTGTAGTATTACCCCTATAACTACCCCCCCTCCACCCTGCAGTGTTACAGACCCCAGTGCTGTAGTATTGCCCCTATAACTACCCCCTCCACCCTGCAGTGTTACAGACCCCAGTGCTGTAGTATTGCCCCTATAACTACCCCTCCACCCTGCAATGTTACAGACCCCAGTGCTGTAGTATTGCCCCTATAACTACCCCCGCCCCCCCATGCAGTGTTACAGACCCCAGTGCTGCAGTATTGCCCCTATAACTACCCCCCCCCTCCACCCTGCAGTGTTATAGACCCCAGTGCTGTAGTATTACCCCTATAACTACCCCCGCCCCCCATGCAGTGTTACAGACCCCAGTGCTGCAGTATTGCCCCTATAACTACCCCCTCCACCCTGCAGTGTTACAGACCCCAGTGCTGCAGTATTGCCCCCTATAATTACCCCCTCCACCCTGCAGTGTTACAGACCCCAGTGCTGTAGTATTGCCCCTATAACTACCCCCCCCCATGCAGTGTTATAGACCCCAGTGCTGCAGTATTGCCCCTATAACTACCCCCTCCACCCTGCAGTGTTATAGACCCCAGTGCTGCAGTATTGCCCCTATAACTACCCCCCCCATGCAGTGTTACAGACCCCAGTGCTGTAGTATTACCCCTATAACTACCCCCTCCACCCTGCAGTGTTACAGACCCCAGTGCTGCAGTATTGCCCCTATAACTACCCCCCCCCTCCACCCTGCAGTGTTACAGACCCCAGTGCTGCAGTATTGCCCCTATAACTACCCCCTCCACCCTGCAGTGTTACAGACCCCAGTGCTGTAGTATTGCCCCTATAACTACCCCCGCCCCCCCCTGCAGTGTTAGACCCCAGTGCTGTAGTATTGCCCCTATAACTACCCCCTCCACCCTGCAGTGTTAGACCCCAGTGCTGTAGTATTACCCCTATAACTACCCCCCCCTCCACCCTGCAGTGTTACAGACCCCAGTGCTGTAGTATTGCCCCTATAACTACCCCCCCTCCACCCTGCAGTGTTTTAGACCCCAGTGCTGTAGTATTGCCCCTATAACTACCCCCCCCCCTCCACCCTGCAGTGTTACAGACCCCAGTGCTGTAGTATTGCCCCTATAATTACCCCCCCATGTAGTGTTACAGACCCCAGTGCTGCAGTATTGCCCCTATAACTACCCCCCCCTCCACCCTGCAGTGTTACAGACCCCAGTGCTGCAGTATTGCCCCTATAACTACCCCTCCACCCTGCAGTGTTACAGACCCCAGTGCTGTAGTATTGCCCCTATAACTACCCCCCCCCTCCACCCTGCAGTGTTACAGACCCCAGTGCTGTAGTATTGCCCCTATAACTACCCCCTCCACCCTGCAGTGTTACAGACCCCAGTGCTGTAGTATTGCCCCTATAACTACCCCCTCCACCCTGCAGTGTTACAGACCCCAGTGCTGTAGTATTGCCCCTATAACTACCCCCTCCACCATGCAGTGTTACAGACCCCAGTGCTGTAGTATTGCCCCTATAACTACCCCCCCCTCCACCCTGCAGTGTTACAGACCCCAGTGATGCAGTATTGCCCCTATAACTACCCCTCCACCCTGCAGTGTTACAGACCCCAGTGCTGTAGTATTGCCCCTATAACTACCCCCCCTCCACCCTGCAGTGTTTTAGACCCCAGTGCTGTAGTATTGCCCCTATAACTACCCCCCCCCCCCCTCCACCCTGCAGTGTTACAGACCCCAGTGCTGTAGTATTGCCCCTATAATTACCCCCCCATGTAGTGTTACAGACCCCAGTGCTGCAGTATTGCCCCTATAACTACCCCCCCCCCTCCACCCTGCAGTGTTACAGACCCCAGTGCTGTAGTATTGCCCCTATAACTACCCCTCCACCCTGCAGTGTTACAGACCCCAGTGCTGTAGTATTGCCCCTATAACTACCCCCCCCCTCCACCCTGCAGTGTTACAGACCCCAGTGCTGTAGTATTGCCCCTATAACTACCCCCCCTCCACCCTGCAGTGTTACAGACCCCAGTGCTGTAGTATTACCCCTATAACTACCCCTCCACCCTGCAGTGTTACAGACCCCAGTGCTGTAGTATTGCCCCTATAACTACCCCCCCTCCACCCTGCAGTGTTACAGACCCCAGTGCTGTAGTATTACCCCTATAACTACCCCTCCACCCTGCAGTGTTACAGACCCCAGTGCTGTAGTATTGCCCCTATAACTACCCCTCCACCCTGCAGTGTTACAGACCCCAGTGCTGTAGTATTGCCCCTATAACTACCCCCCCTCCACCCTGCAGTGTTACAGACCCCAGTGCTGTAGTATTGCCCCTATAACTACCCCCTCCACCCTGCAGTGTTACAGACCCCAGTGCTGTAGTATTGCCCCTATAATTACCCCCCCTCCACCATGTAGTGTTACAGACCCCAGTGCCGCAGTATCGCCCCCTAGCTGTAGTGTAGCTGTTGCTCCATGACATATTATTGACGCTTTGTAGTCACATTAAACAATAGTGACAGATGTCGGGGTCTGAGTCACGTGTGATCAGGCGGGGACACGGAAACCATGACGACACGTGTGAGAGCAGGATCACAGGTAGAGACTGCGCCAGAGAAGATAAAGAAAGTAAGTGAACCCCAAACTACAGACCGCAGCATCAAGTGGTACTGTGCTGTGTCCAATCCCATAGAATGAGAGAAGTGGTACTGTGCTGTGTCCAATCCCATAGAATGAGAGAAGTGGTACTGTGCAGTGTCCAATCCCACAGAATGAGAGAAGTGGTACTGTGCTGTGTCCAATCCCATAGAATGAGAGAAGTGGTACTGTGCAGTGTCCAATCCCTCAGAATGAGAGAAGTGGTACTGTGCAGTGTCCAATCCCACAGAATGAGAGAAGTGGTACTGTGCAGTGTCCAGTCCCTCAGAATGAGAGAAGGGGTACTGTGCAGTGTCCAATCCCATTAAATGAGGGAACTGGTACTGTGTATTGCCAAGGCATACAGGACAAGTGCACGTATGTGTAGAACACACAGAGGAGTTCTACTGTGCACTGTCCACAGATACAAAATAATATAAAGAGCAGTCATACAGTTGAGTTGTACTGTGCACTGTCCATACATACAGAAGAATAGATAGGAGTTGTACTGTGCACTGTCCGTACATACATACATAATAAGAATAGATAGAGGAGTTGTACTGTGTACTGCCTGTACATATAGAATAAGAATAGATAGAGGAGTTGTACTGTGCACTGCCTGTCCATACATAATAAGAATAGATAGATGAGTTGTACTGTGCACTGTCCATACATACATAATAAGAATAGATAGGGGAGTTGTACTGTGCACTGTCCATACATAATAAGAATAGATAGGAGTTGTACTGTGCACTGTCCATACATACATACATAATAAGAATAGATAGAGGAGTTGTACTGTGCACTGTCCATACATACATAATAAGAATAGATAGGGGAGTTGTACTGTGCACTGTCCATACATAATAAGAATAGATAGATGAGTTGTACTGTGCACTGTCCATACATACATAATAAGAATAGATAGGGGAGTTGTACTGTGCACTGTCCATACATAATAAGAATAGATAGGAGTTGTACTGTGCACTGTCCATACATACATACATAATAAGAATAGATAGAGGAGTTGTACTGTGCACTGTCCATACATAATAAGAATAGATAGGAGTTGTACTGTGCACTGTCCATACATACATAATAAGAATAGATAGAGGAGTTGTACTGTGCACTGTCCATACATAATAAGAATAGATAGGAGTTGTACTGTGCGTTGACCTTCCCACAGGGCGGCTCTGAGGTGGCGGTTGTGTCAGGGAGGGGCAGGTGATATGGGTGTAATGTCGATACTGTTCTTGTGCTTCTATACTCAGACTAGTTATTTGGTTGCAGCAGGTACCGTGCAGCAACATCTGGGCTCCGGCGGGGACACGGGCGATGCTCACTCTATCCTGTATTTCAGGTCCAAGCGCAGGAAAGATGGATTCTGCAGACGGCTCCCGGGTCCCCTCACTAGGTACAGTACTCTGCGCACTCTGACCCCACCCCGAACCCTGCACTAACCCCCCCACCACCCCAAACCCTGGACTAATCCCCCCCCACCACCACCACCACCCCGAACCCTGCACTAACCCCCCCCCACCACCACCCCGAACCCTGCACTAATCCCCCCCACCACCACCCCGAACCCTGCACTAACCCCCCCCACCACCACCCTGAACCCTGCACTAACCCCCCCACCACCACCCCGAACCCTGCACTAACCCCCCACCACCCCGAACCCTGCACTAACCCCCCACCACCACCCCGAACCCTGCACTAACCCCCCCCACCACCACCCCGAACCCTGCACTAACCCCCCACCACCACCCCGAACCCTGCACTAACCCCCCACCACCACCCCGAACCCTGCACTAACCCCCCACCACCCCGAACCCTGCACTAACCCCCCCACCACCACCCTGAACCCTGCACTAACCCCCCCCACCACCACCCCGAACCCTGCACTAACACCCCCCACCACCCCGAACCCTGCACTAACCCCCCACCACCACCCCGAACCCTGCACTAACCCCCCCCACCACCACCCCGAACCCTGCACTAACCCCCCCACCACCACCCCGAACCCTGCACTAACCCCCCCATACTAAACCCTGCACTAACCCCCCACCACCACCCCGAACCCTGCACTAACCCCCCCCCCACCACCACCCCGAACCCTGCACTAACCCCCCACCACCACCCCGAACCCTGCACTAACCTCCCCCCACCACCACCCTGGACCCTGCACTAACCCCCCCCCCCCCCACCACCCCCGAACCCTGCACTAACCCCCCCCATACTAAACCCTGCACTAACCCCCCCACCACCCCGAACCCTGCACTAACCCCCCCCCACCACCACCCCGAACCCTGCACTAACCCCCCCCCATACTAAACCCTGCACTAACTCTCCCATACTGAACCCCCAGTATATGATGTGTAATAATCCTGAACCCCTATGTGATCAGTAATGTTACATGTATGCGATCAGTAATGTTACATGTATGTGATCAGTGATGTTACATGTATGTGATCAGTGATGTTACGTGTATGTGATCAGTTATGTTACGTGTATGCGATCAGTAATGTTACGTGTATGTGATCAGTAATGTTACGTGTATGTGATCAGTAATGTTACGTGTATGTGATCAGTGATGTTACATGTATGTGATCAGTGATGTTACGTGTATGTGATGAGTGATGTTACGTGTATGTGATCAGTAATGTTACGTGTATGTGATCAGTAATGTTACGTGTATGTGATCAGTAATGTTACATGTATGTGATCAGTGATGTTACATGTATGTGATCAGTAATGTTACGTGTATGTGATCAGTTATGTTACGTGTATGTGATCAGTAATGTTACGTGTATGTGATCAGTAATGTTACGTGTATGTGATCAGTAATGTTACGTGTATGTGATCAGTAATGTTACGTGTATGTGATCAGTAATGTTACGTGTATGTGATCAGTTATGTTACGTGTATGTGATCAGTAATGTTACATGTATGTGATCAGTGATGTTACATGTATGTGATCAGTGATGTTACATGTATGTGATCAGTGATGTTACATGTATGTGATCAGTTATGTTACATGTATGTGATCAGTAATGATGTTAAGTATATGTGATCAGTAATGATGTTACGTGTATGTGATCAGTGATGTTACATGTATGTGATCAGTGATGTTACATGTATGTGATGAGTGATGTTACGTGTATGTGATCAGTAATGATGTTACATGTATGTGATCAGTAATGTTACGTGTATGTGATCAGTAATGTTACGTGTATGTGATCAGTTATGTTACATCTATGTGATCAGTAATGTTACGTGTATGTGATCAGTTATGTTACATCTATGTGATCAGTAATGTTACGTGTATGTGATCAGTAATGATGTTACGTGTATGTGATCAGTGATGTTACATGTATGTGATGAGTGATGTTACGTGTATGTGATCAGTTATGTTACGTGTATGTGATCAGTAATGATGTTACGTGTATGTGATGAGTGATGTTACGTGTATGTGATCAGTTATGTTACGTGTATGTGATCAGTAATGATGTTACGTGTATGTGATCAGTAATGATGTTACATGTATGTGATCAGTAATGTTACATGTATGTGATCAGTAATGTTACGTGTATGTGATGAGTAATGTTACATCTATGTGATCAGTAATGTTACATGTATGTGATCAGTAATGTTACATGTATGTGATCAGTGATGTTACGTGTATGTGATCAGTAATGTTACGTGTATGTGATGAGTAATGTTACGTGTATGTGATCAGTGATGTTACGTGTATGTGATCAGTAATGATGTTACGTGTATGTGATCAGTTATGTTACATGTATGTGATCAGTAATGTTACGTGTATGTGATCAGTAATGTTACATGTATGTGATCAGTAATGATGTTACGTGTATGTGATCAGTTATGTTACATGTATGTGATCAGTAATGTTACGTGTATGTGATCAGTTATGTTACATGTATGTGATCAGTGATGTTACATCTATGTGATCAGTAATGTTACATGTATGTGATCAGTAATGTTACATGTATGTGATCAGTAATGTTACATGTATGTGATCAGTAATGTTACATGTATGTGATCAGTTATGTTACATGTATGTGATCAGTTATGTTACATGTATGTGATCAGTAATGATGTTACATGTATGTGATCAGTAATGTTACGTGTATGTGATCAGTTATGTTACATGTATGTGATCAGTGATGTTACATCTATGTGATCAGTAATGTTACATCTATGTGATCAGTAATGTTACATGTATGTGATCAGTAATGTTACATGTGTCATTTGTGCTACCTGTATGTAATCTGATCCACTGTTCTCTCAGATAACGCCCCCCTGGAGAGCAGCGGCGCCGCCCTACAGGACGATGCTGACGATGAAGGGGAATTCTTTGATTTTGACAGTGATGGGGACGGCGAGGATCCCGACACCGGTAAAGGGTTAAATGCCCGTCAGCCGCCATCCCACAGCCTCTCTGATCCTGCGCCGGCACAGAAACTCTCCTCTCCCACCGCAGGTAACTATCACTCTCATCATCCATAAGTGAAGGAATTTAATGTGATTATCAGCTGATGCGGTTATATTGGGGAGATTTACGCTTTTGCGCATATGTGCGGTGAAATCATGGAGCGTCCAGATATCCTGCCAGACCACAGCGAGGTCCTCGGATACAGGACGGGTTTTATTTCATGCTGGGAAATATTACTGTATATTACTATAGAGGAGCAAAGTCAATGACCTCATGGTCATGTGACCCTCTGGCAGCAACTGGAGCCGTTTACGGGCCCCATAGACAATGGTGGTATTGATGCGAGTGCAGAGGCTTTGTGTGTTGTATGAGCGGAGCCCCTGCTGCTGTATATGACATGTAAGGGGGTCCTCTACCTATACCCCCATGTTTTGCATTTGTTTCTTCTATAACTTCCATTTTTCTTCTATTCACAGAACCGACTGCTCCAGTGCGACTGTCAAAGTAAGTAACGAAAATCATTAATTTACATGCGTCCTGTATAAGAACATATACATCAGTGGTCTCCAAACTCTGCACCTTCAGCTGTTGCAAAACTACAACCCCTTGCATGCCCGGACAGACGTTGGCTCTCCTGGCATGCTGGGAGTTGTAGTTTTGCACCTTTTGGAGACCATTGATGTACGGTATACAGACCTGTTCACGTGCAGCTACACTTATTGTGCTCGGCCATAATAATGTCCTCAAATAAGTTAGGCTGAGCTGTAACACTACGTGTGTGTGTGTGTATATGTGTGTGTGTATATATATATATATGTATATGTATATATCTCATGAGTGGATGAAGAAAAAAGACATATCCGCACTCCACTGGGTTCCGCAAACGGAGCTCCTAAATGGAGTCGGACATCAGACCGAGACTGCAGAGACGATGTGTGCGCTCACCCCGTGGTGAGTGCAGATATGTCTTTTTTCTTCATCCACTCATGATATTACAAGCCTGCTTTTTGTATCTATCCTAGCACCACTACCTGGCATCTGAAAGTATTGCCTCTGCTTTGCACAAACATCCAGCTGTATATGATTAATCCTGAAACCTGTTTTTGCATTTGTTGCCTTCCCAGCCTTCTCTACCCACGTGTGTGTGTGTGTATATATATATATATATGTACATATACACACAGTCATGGCTGTAAATGTTCTCCCCCCTGAAATGTTTCTATATAATGAAGTATTCCTCACAGGAAAGGATTGCAGTAACACATGATTTTCTATACACATGTTTATTCCCTTTGTGTGTATATATATATATATATCTCCTCTCCTCTGTATATATATATATATATATATATATATATATATATATATTGCAGTAACACATGATTTTCTATACACATGTTTATTCCCTTTGTGTGTATTGGAACTAAACCAAAAAGGAGGAAAAAATCAAATTGGACATAATGTCACCAAACTCCAAAAATGGTCCGGACAAAATTATTTGCCCCTTAACTTAATATTTGGTTGCACATCCTTTGGAAAAATAACTGAAATCAGTATCTTCCTATAACCATCAATAAGCTTCTTACACCTCTCAGCCGGACTGTTGGACCACTCTTCCTATAACCATCAATAAGCTTCTTACACCTCTCAGCCGGAATGTTGGACCACTCTTCCTATAAGCATCAATAAGCTCCTTACACCTCTCAGCCGGAATGTTGGACCACTCTTCCTATAACCATCAATAAGCTTCTTACACCTCTCAGCCGGAATGTTGGACCACTCTTCCTATAACCATCAATAAGCTTCTTACACCTCTCAGCCGGAATGTTGGATCACTCTTCCTATAACCATCAATAAGCTTCTTACACCTCTCAGCCGGAATGTTGGACCACTCTTCCTATAACCATCAATAAGCTTCTTACACCTCTCAGCCGGAATGTTGGACCACTCTTCCTGTAACCATCAATAAGCTTCTTACACCTCTCAGCCGGAATGTTGGACCACTCTTCCTATAACCATCAATAAGCTTCTTACACCTCTCAGCCGGAATGTTGGATCACTCTTCCTATAACCATCAATAAGCTTCTTACACCTCTCAGCCGGAATGTTGGACCACTCTTCCTATAACCATCAATAAGCTTCTTACACCTCTCAGCCGGAATGTTGGACCACTCTTCCTTTACAAACTGCTCCAGGTCTCTTATTGGACGGCGCCTTTTCCCAACAGTAATTATAAGATCTCTCCACAGGTGATCAATGGGATTTAGATCTGGACTCATTGCTGACACTTCAGAACTCTCCAGCGCTTTGTTGTCATCCATTTCTGGGGCTTTTTGACGTATGTTTGGGGTCATTGTCCAGCTGGAAGACCCAAGATCTCGGACACAAACCCAGCTTTCTGACACTGGGCTGTACAGTGCGACCCAAAATCCATTGGTAATCCTCAGATTTCATGATGTCTTGTACACATTCAAGGCCCCCAGTGCCAGAGGCAGCAAATCAACCCAAAACATCACTGACCTCCCCCATATGTCACTGTAGGTACTGTGTTCTTTTCTTTGTAGGCCTCATTCCGTTTTCGGTAAACAGTAGAATGATTTGCTTTACCAAAAAGCTCTATCTTGGTCTCATCTGTCCACAAGACGTTTTCCCAGAAGGATTTTGGTTTCTCAAGTTCATTTTGGTAAAATGTAGTCTTGCTTTTTTCTGTCTCTGTGTCAGCAGTGGGGTCCTCCTGGGTCTCCTCCATAGTGGGGTCCTCCTGGATCTCCTCGATAGTGGGGTCCTCCTGGGTCTCCTCCATAGTGGGGTCCTCCTGGGTATCCTCCATAGTGGGGGTCCTCCTGGGTCTCCTTCATAGTGGGGTCCTCCTGAGTCTCCTCCATAGTGGGGTCCTCCTGGGTCTCCTCCATAGTGGGGTCCTCCTGGGTCTCCTCCATAGTGGGGTCCTCCTGGGTCTCCTCCATAGTGGGGTCCTCCTGGGTCTCCTCCATAGTGGGGTCCTCCTGGGTCTCCTCCATAGTGGGGTCCTCCTGGGTCTCCTCCATAGTGGGGTCCTCCTGGGTCTCCTCCATAGTGGGGTCCTCCTGGGTCTCCTCCATAGTGGGGTCCTCCTGGGTCTCCTCCATAGTGGGGTCCTCCTGGGTCTCCTCCATAGTGGGGTCCTCCTGGGTCTCCTCCATAGAGGGGTCCTCCTGGGTCTCCTGCAAAGTGGGGTCCTCCTGTGTCTCCTCCATAGTGGGGTCCTCCTGGGTCTCCTCCATAGTGGGGTCCTCCTGGGTCTCCTCCATAGTGGGATCCTCCTGGGTCTCCTCCATAGTGGGGTCCTCCTGGGTCTCCTCCATAGTGGGGTCCTCCTGGGTCTCCTCCATAGCGTTTCATTTCATATAAATGTGGACGGATAGTTCGCGCTGACACTGATGCTCCCTGAGCCTGCAGGACAGCTTGAATATCTTTGGAACTTGTTTGGGGCTGCTTATCCACCATCCGGACTATCCTGCGTTGACACCTTTCATCAATTTTTCTCTTCCGTCCACGCCCATCTTGATAATGTTGCACACTGTGGACAAAGGCAAATCTAGTCCTCTTCTCCGCTTTCTGTTGTCCATGCTCAGTGTGGCACACAGACACACAATGCAAAGACTTAGTGAACTTCTCTCCTTTTTATCTGCTTTCAGGTGCGATTTTTATATTGCCCACACCTGTTACTTGCCCCGGGTGAGTATAAAGGAACATCACATGCTTGAAACAATATTATTTATCCACAATTATGAAAGGTGCCAATAATTTTCTCCAGACCATTTTTGGAGTTTGGGGACATTATGTCCAATTTGCTTTTTTTCCTCCTTTTTTGTTTTAGTTCCAATACACACAAAGGGAATAAACATGTGTATAGCAAAACCTGTGTTACTGCAATCCTTTCCTGTGAGAAATACTTCATTTTCTAGAAAAATTTCAAAGGTGCCAACAGTTACGGCCATGACTGTGTGTATGTATAATATATATATATGTGTGTGTGTGTATATATCTATATATATATATATATATATATATATATATATATATATATATATATATAAAATGTGTGTACACACACACACACACACACACACATATCTATATATGTATGGAGGCAGCCATGTTTTGTTTAAATAGTCACTGCTGTCTCAGACATCTTCCCTCTGTAACATAGTGCAGAGACAGAACATGGCAGTGGGGGCGGGGCCTAGATAGTGCAGAGACAGAACATGGCAGTGGGGGTGGGGCCTAGATAGTACAGAGACAGAATAAATGGGAGTGGAACGGGCCTAGATAGTGCAGAGACACAACACAGAGTGGGGGCTGGACTTAGCTAGTGCAGGAACGCGGAGAAACTGATCCAGGTCTCTTTACCAGCAATCTGTGAGCCTGTCTGTTACCTCCAGAGAATGCATGTTTTGAATGAAAGGTAAATCAAGGCTTCCCTCTCATCTCAGCTGAAGCAGTTTATTGCTTAGTGTACCTCTTTAATTTCTGCTCACATAGTATGTTGCAATCCCAGTGTACTGTGTGAGTCGTCCCCCAGCACAGAACAAGCTTATTCAGTGCACTTTTAGGCTATGTTCAGAGGTCAGAATATCCGCACATGACATGACGGTGCTAAGACTGATCGGAAATCCGCCGTGTCCATGGACCTCTCCTGTATGGTGCGGTGTGTCTCTCCTGTATGGTGCGGTGTGTCTCTCCTGTATGGTGCGGTGTGTCTCTCCCGTATGACGCGGTGTGTCTCTCCTATATGGTGCGGTGTGTCTCTCCCGTATGGTGCGGTGTGTCTCTCCTGTATGGTGCAGTGTGTCTCTCCTGTATGGCGCAGTGTGTCTCTCCTGTATGGCACGGTGTGTCTCTCCCGTATGGCACGGTGTGTCTCTCCCGTATGGCGCGGTGTGTCTCTCCTATATGGTGCGGTGTGTCTCTCCCGTATGGTGCGGTGTGTCTCTCCCGTATGGTGCGGTGTGTCTCTCCCGTATGGCGCGGTGTGTCTCTCCTGTATGGCGCGGTGTGTCTCTCCCGTATGGTGCGGTGTGTCTCTCCCGTATGGTGCGGTGTGTCTCTCCTGTATGGCGCGGTGTGTCTCTCCTGTATGGCGCGGTGTGTCTCTCCTGTATGGTGCGGTGTGTCTCTTCTGTATGGCTCGGTGTGTCTCTCCCGTATGGCGCGGTGTGTCTCTCCTGTATGGTGCGGTGTGTCTCTCCTGTATGGTGCGGTGTGTCTCTCCTGTATGGTGCGGTGTGTCTCTCCTGTATGGTGCGGTGTGTCTCTCCTGTATGGTGCGGTGTGTCTCTCCCGTATGGTGCGGTGTATCTCTCCTGTATGGTGCGGTGTGTCTCTCCCGTATGGTGCGGTGTGTCTCTCCCGTATGGTGCGGTGTGTCTCTCTTGTATGGTGCGGTGTGTCTCTCCTGTATGGTGCGGTGTGTCTCTCCCGTATGGTGCGGTGTGTCTCTCCTGTATGGCGCGGTGTGTCTCTCCTGTATGGTGCGGTGTGTCTCTCCTGTATGGTGCGGTGTGTCTCTCCTGTATGGTGCGGTGTATCTCTCCTGTATGGTGCGGTGTGTCTCTCCCGTATGGCGCGGTGTGTCTCTCCCGTATGGCGCGGTGTGTCTCTCCCGTATGGCGCGGTGTGTCTCTCCCGTATGGCGCGGTGTGTCTCTCCCGTATGGCGCGGTGTGTCTCTCCCGTATGGCGCGGTGTGTCTCTCCCGTATGGCGCGGTGTGTCTCTCCTGTATGGCGCGGTGTGTCTCTCCTGTATGGTGCGGTGTGTCTCTCCTGTATGGTGCGGTGTGTCTCTCCTGTATGGTGCGGTGTGTCTCTCCCGTATGGTGCGATGTGTCTCTCCCGTATGGTGCGGTGTGTCTCTCCCGTATGGTGCGGTGTGTCTCTCCTGTATGGTGCGGTGTGTCTCTCCCGTATGGTGCGGTGTGTCTCTCCCGTATGGTGCGGTGTGTCTCTCCCGTATGGTGCGGTGTGTCTCTCCTGTATGGTGCGGTGTGTCTCTCCTGTATGGTGCGGTGTGTCTCTCCTGTATGGTGCGGTGTGTCTCTCCTGTATGGTGCGGTGTGTCTCTCCTGTATGGTGCGGTGTGTCTCTCCCGTATGGTGCGGTGTGTCTCTCCTGTATGGTGCGGTGTGTCTCTCCCGTATGGTGCGGTGTGTCTCTCCCGTATGGCACGGTGTCTCTCCTGGTACAGTACGCCCGTTTTCCATGAAACCACATAGGCTCTTGGAATATTGTCCGTAGTTATAAATATCCTGGGAGTCGGAGACTAAGAGAACAAAGATATTTGTCAGATGTTTGTGGCCGGGATCTCCGGGGAGTCTGGGATCAGACTGTAGGAATCCTACACATCCCGCTGGGGCATTATATGGTCTTATAAGGAATGGAGACCAGAAATGATCACCGGAGCGAACCTCAGGAATTATCAGCTACAGGGGAAGGAGAGGGGCAACAGGGGGGAGGAGAGGGGGAACAGGGGGGGAGGAGAGGGGGAACAGGGGGGGAGGAGAGGGGGAACAGGGGGGGAGGAGAGGGGGAACAGGGGGGGAGGAGAGGGGCAACAGGGGGGAGGAGAGGGGGAACAGGGGGGGAGGAGAGGGGCAACAGGGGGAGGAGAGGGGCAACAGGGGGAGGAGAGGGGCAACAGGGGGAGGAGAGGAGAGGAGCAACAGGGGGGAGGAGAGGGGCAACAGGGGGAGGAGAGGGGCAACAGGGGAAGGAGAGGGGCAACAGGGGGAGGAGAGGGGCAACAGGGGGAGGAGAGGGGCAACAGGGGGGAAGAGAGGGTCAACAGGGGGGAGGAGAGGGTCAACAGGGGGGAGGAGAGGGTCAACAGGGGGGAAGAGAGGGGCAACAGGGGGGAGGAGAGGGGCAACAGGGGGAGGAGAGGAGAGGAGCAACAGGGGGGAGGAGAGGGTCAACAGGGGGAGGAGAGGCGCAACAGATGGAGGAGAGGGTCAACAGGGGGGAGGAGAGGCGCAACAGAGGGAGGAGAGGCGCAACAGATGGAGGAGAGGGTCAACAGGGGGGAGGAGAGGAGAGGAGCAACAGGGGGGAGGAGAGGGTCAACAGGGGGAGGAGAGGCGCAACAGATGGAGGAGAGGGTCAACAGGGGGAGGAGAGGGTCAACAGGGGATGGAGAGGGGCAACAGGGGGGAGGAGAGGGGCAACAGGGGGGAGGAGAGGGGCAACAGGGAGGAGGAGAGGGGCAACGGGGAGGAGAGGGGCAACAGGGGGTGAGGAGAGGGGCAACAGGGGGAGGAGAGGGGCAACAGGGGGGAGGAGAGGGGCAACGGGGAGGAGAGGGGCAACAGGGGGTGAGGAGAGGGGCAACAGGGGGAGGAGAGGGGCAACAGGGGGAGGAGCTGGTCAACAGGGGGGAGGAGAGGGTCAACGGGGGGAGGAGAGGGTCAACGGGGGGAGGAGAGGGTCAACAGGGGGAGGAGAGGGTCAACAGGGGGAGGAGAGGGTCAACAGGGGGGAGGAGAGGGGCAACAGGGGGGAGGAGAGGGGCAACAGGGGGGAGGAGAGGGGCAACAGGGGGAGGAGCAGGTCAACAGGGGGGAGGAGAGGGTCAACAGGGGGAGGAGAGGGTCAACAGGGGGAGGAGAGGGGCAACAGGGGGGAGGAGAGGGGCAACAGGGGGGAGGAGAGGGGCAACAGGGGGAGGAGAGGAGCAAAAGGGGGAGGAGAGGGTCAACAGGGGGGAGGAGAGGGTCAACAGGGGGCAGGAGAGGGGCAACAGGGGGAGGAGAGGGTCAACAGGGAGAGGAGAGGGGCAACAGGGCACAGGGGGAGGAGAGGGGCAACAGGGATAGGAAAGGGGCAACAGGGGGAGGAAAGGGGCAACAGGGGGAGGAGAGGGGCAACAGAGGGATGAGAGGGGCAACAGAGGGATGAGAGGGGCAACAGGGGGAAGAGAAGAGCAACAGGGGGAAGAGAGGAGCAACAGGGGGAGGAGAGGGGCAACAGAGGGAGGAGAGGGGCAACAGGGCACAGAGGGAGGAGAGGGGCAACAGAAGAAGTAAAGGGGCAACAGGGGGAGGGGAGGGGCAGGAGGGGAGGATAGGGTCAACAGGAGGAGGAGAGGGGCAACAGGGCACAGGGGGAGGAGAGGGGCAACGGGAGGAGAGGGGCAACAGGGCACAGGGGGAGGAGAGGGACAACAGAAGAAGTAGAGGAGCAATAGGGGAGGAGAGGGGCAACTGGGCACAGGGGAGAAGAGGGGCAACAGGGGGAGTAGAGGGGCAACAGGGCAGAGGGGAAGGAAAAGGGCAACGGGGAGGAGAGGGGCAACAGGGCACAGGGGGAGGAGATGGGCAACAGGGGGAAGAGAGGAGCAACTGGGGGAGGAGAGGGGCAACAGTGGGAGGAGAGGGGCAACAGTGGGAGGAGAGGAGCAACAGGGGGAGGAGAGGGGCAACAGGGCACAAGGGGAGGAGAGGGGCAACAGTTGGGAGGAGAGGGGCAACGGAAGAAGTAAAGGGGCAACAGGGGGAGGAGAAGGGCAACAGGGGGAGGAGAAGGGCAACAGGGGGGAGGAGAGGGTCAACAGGGCACAAGGGGAATTATTATAACTCCTCTAAGTCCAGTAGAGTTATCTGTGGAGTTGGCTGGAGCAGGTGTTACCAAAATTATGAAATGCTCTTCAGAGGTAGATGTATCTTCAATGTGGTGTAATAATCTGCAGGATATATTACTATGTATCAGGAGGTAGAGAGGACCGAGCGATGTTCTGCAGATCTGTATAGAGGTCAGTGGTGTAATAATCTGCAGTAATATACTGTATACTGGTAGCCAGTGCACACAGATGGTGGGAATTATCTGTGAGGAAAGTTGTGACATGACGTCTCTCACACTGGAATCTCCCTCCTTTACCACCATCGGCCAGAGGTTTGTTCCTCGTTCACATCACTTACGTTTCCTAGAAGATGGCGGAGTCTGGTCTGTGGTCTGGTCTGTGGTCTGGAGTCGAGTCTGGTCTGGAGTCGAGTCTGGTCTGGAGTTGGGTCTGGTCTGGGGTCTGGTCTCTGGTCTGGAGTCTGGTCTGGAGTCTGGTCTGGAGTCTGGTCTGGAGTCTGGTCTGGAGTCTGGTCTGGAGTCTGGTCTGGAGTCTGGTCTGGAGTCTGGTCTGGAGTCTGGTCTGGGGTCTGGTCTGGGGTCTGGTCTGGGGTCTGGTCTGGGGTCTGGGGTCTGGTCTGGGGTCTGGGGTCTGGGGTCTGGGGTCTGGTCTGGGGTCTGGTCTGTGGTCTGGTCTGGAGTCTGGTCTGGAGTCTGGTCTGGAGTCTGGTCTGGAGTCTGGTCTGGGGTCTGGTCTGGGGTCTGGTCTGGGGTCTGGTCTGGGGTCTGGTCTGGGGTCTGGTCTGGTCTGGAGTCTGGTCTGGAGTCTGGGGTCTGGTCTGGGGTCTGGTCTGGGGTCTGGTCTGGAGTCTGGTCTGGAGTCTGGTCTGGAGTCTGGGGTCTGGTCTGGGGTCTGGTCTGGGGTCTGGTCTGGGGTCTGGTCTGGGGTCTGGTCTGGGGTCTGGTCTGGGGTCTGGTCTGGAGTCTGGGGTCTGGTCTGGGGTCTGGAGTCTTGTCTGGGGTCTGGAGTCTGGGGTCTGGTCTGGAGTCTGGGGTCTGGAGTCTTGTCTGGAGTCTGGGGTCTGGTCTGGAGTCTGGTCTGGAGTCTGGGGTCTGGTCTGGGGTCTGGTCTGGAGTCTGGTCTGGAGTCTGGTCTGGAGTCTGGTCTGGAGTCTGGTCTGGAGTCTGGTCTGGAGTCTGGTCTGGAGTCTGGTCTGGAGTCTGGTCTGGGGTCTGGTCTGGGGTCTGGTCTGGAGTCTGGGGTCTGGAGTCTTGTCTGGAGTCTGGGGTCTGGTCTGGAGTCTGGGGTCTGGTCTGGGGTCTGGAGTCTTGTCTGGGGTCTCGTCTCCTTCATACAAGGGTCAGAAATTCTAGAATGACGCAGTGTTGCATGCTGGGACTTCTAGTACTCCATTAGCGCATTCTCTGATGTAAGACTACAGCCAGTCCCATGTTACACATTTACCATCATTACATACAGGGAAATCACAGGAGTCTATAGGGAAAGATTTCTATACAACCATCCCGGACAGAAGACACAATGTATAACGTTCAGTATCCTTTATATTATAATGTAGTGATCTGAGATGGGAACTTTACTCCGGGGATCAAGCTCTAAAATAACGCCTCATCCAGCTGTTACCAAACTACAACTCCCAGCATGCCCGGACAGCCGTTTCCCTAAAAATGACTCCTGTGATACAATCATATATATCCTGCAGATTATCACACCACTGACCTCTTTATATCTGCAGAACATCGCTCTGTCCTCTCTACCTCCTGATACATAGTGATATATCCTGCAGATTATTACACCACTGACCTCTTTATATCTGCAGAACATCGCTCTGTCCTCTCTACCTCCTGATACATAGTGATATATCCTGCAGATTATTACACCCCTCTACAGATCTGCAGAACATCGCTCTGTCCTCTCTACCTCCTATTATACATAGTGATATATCCTGCAGATTATTACACCTCTGACCTCTCTACAGATCTGCAGAACATCGCTCTGTCCTCTCTACCTCCTGATACATAGTGATATATCCTGCAGAATATTACACCACTGACCTCTCTACAGATCTGCAGAACATCGCTCTGTCCTCTCTACCTCCTGATACATAGTGATATATCCTGCAGATTATTACACCACTGACCTCTCTACAGATCTGCAGAACATCACTCTGTCCTCTCTACCTCCTGATACATAGTGATCTAGCCTGCAGATTATTACACCCCTGACCTCTATACAGATCTGCAGAACATCGCTCTGTCCTCTCTACCTCCTGATACATAGTGATCTATCCTGCAGATTATTACACCTCTGACCTCCCTACAGATCTGCAGAACATCGCTCTGTCCTCTCTACCTCCTGATACATAGTGATCTAGCCTGCAGATTATTACACCTCTGACCTCTCTACAGATCTGCAGAACATCGCTCTGTCCTCTCTACCTCCTGATACATAGTGATCTAGCCTGCAGATTATTACACCTCTGACCTCCCTACAGATCTGCAGAACATCGCTCTGTCCTCTCTACCTCCTGATACATAGTGATATATCCTGCAGATTATTACACCACTGACCTCTCTACAGATCTGCAGAACATCGCTCTGTCCTCTCTACCTCCTGATACATAGTGATCTAGCCTGCAGATTATTACACCTCTGACCTCTCTACAGATCTGCAGAACATCGCTCTGTCCTCTCTACCTCCTGATACATAGTGATATATCCTGCAGATTATTACACCACTGACCTCTCTACAGATTTGCAGAACATCGCTCTGTCCTCTCTACCTCCTGATACATAGTGATATATCCTGCAGATTATTACACCTCTGACCTCTCTACAGATCTGCAGAACATCGCTCTGCCCTCTCTACCTCCTGATACATAGTGATCTATCATGCAGATTATTACATCACTGACCTCTACAGATTTGCAGAACATCGCTCTGTCCTCTCTACCTCCTGATACATAGTGATATATCCTGCAGATTATTACACCTCTGACCTCTCTACAGATCTGCAGATCATCGCTCTGTCCTCTCTACCTCCTGATACATAGTGATATATCCTGCAGATTATTACACCTCTGACCTCTCTACAGATCTGCAGAACATCGCTCTGTCCTCTCTACCTCCTGATACATAGTGATATATCCTGCAGATTATTACACCTCTGACCTCTCTACAGATCTGCAGAACATCGCTCTGCCCTCTCTACCTCCTGATACATAGTGATCTATCCTGCAGATTATTACATCACTGACCTCTACAGATTTGCAGAACATCGCTCTGTCCTCTCTACCTCCTGATACATAGTGATATATCCTGCAGATTATTACACCAATGACCTCTCTACAGATCTGCAGAACATCGCTCTGTCCTCTCTATATCCTGCAGAATATTACACCTCTGACCCCTCTACAGATCTGCAGAACATCGCTCTGTCCTCTCTACCTCCTGATACATAGTGATATATCCTGCAGATTATTACACCACTGACCTCTCTACAGATCTGCAGAACATCGCTCTGTCCTCTCTACCTCCTGATACATAGTGATATATCCTGCAGATTATTACACCACTGACCTCTATACAGATCTGCAGAACATCGCTCTGTCCTCTCTACTTCCTGATACATAGTGATATATCCTGCAGATTATTACTCCTCTGACCTCTCTACAGATCTGCAGAACATCGCTCTGTCCTCTCTACCTCCTGATACATAGTGATATATCCTGCAGATTATTACACCTCGGACCTCTCTACAGATTTGCAGAACATCGCTCTGTCCTCTCTAACTCCTGATACATAGTGATATATCCTGCAGATTATTACACCTCTGACCTCTCTACAGATCTGCAGAACATCGCTCTGCCCTCTCTACCTCCTGATACATAGTGATATATCCTGCAGATTATTACACCTCTGACCTCTCTACAGATCTGCAGAACATCGCTCTGCCCTCTCTACCTCCTGATACATAGTGATCTATCCTGCAGATTATTACATCACTGACCTCTACAGATTTGCAGAACATCGCTCTGTCCTCTCTACCTCCTGATACATAGTGATATATCCTGCAGATTATTACACCACTGACCTCTCTCTGCAGAACATCGCTCTGTCCTCTCTACCTTCTGTCTGGGAAACAAGTGAATAAACAGATAATAACTATGTATAATATTTGGTTACACTAAGATACAAAGAAGCAAAACAAATCTCCCTTTATATTGTTCTGCAGCCTCCAACCTGCCCCTTCTCCAGCTATTGCCAAACTACAATTCCCAGCATGCCCGGACAGCCGAAGGCTGTCCGGGCATGCTGGGAGTTGTAGTTTGGCAATAGCTGGAAAAGGCGCAGGTTGGAGATCACATAGACTCAGACAAAGGGGATTCGGGGTTCCCGGCCCGGACAGAGGGGTCGCACAGGGATTTAGTTGCAGCCATATTGGACGCAGATTTTCCGCCCAGTGGACATGATATCATGCGGCCTCCATCTCTCCCCTGCTGTTCTCTCCATTCACATGCAGATTGCTGGGAGAATGTCGCCCTGTAACCTGGGTGAGGCAGACATAGTCCGGGGAGGGGAGGAGGGGAGGGAGGGATGTGTGACTGGAGTCTGAATCTTCTCATCCACTTCCTGCCGGGCAACATTCATGGAAGCGGAGGGATCGGCCGGGCTGCGGGCTGTCAGGGGTTAAGCTCAGGTAACAGTGGGCAGGGCCAACGTGACCCCATAGGGGATTATTGTCTGGGGTCACCCCTGAGGATTAATGATTCCCGCATCCCCTGCAGTGATACAATGTATCCAATAGAACGTGCTTGATACATTATAACCGTATAATGCCACAGTGTCACCCAGGATGAGGGCGATGCCCAAAATACAGCTCTGACCCCCCCCCCCCCCCCAGAGACCGCAGAGACAGAGCGCCCATTGTGTGGCCCCCTGCGTGTTTCCCCCAAACACTTCCAGAAATGTCAGGGGTAATTCTGAGAAGTAGAGAGTTCCTCCTGCAGGGTGTATAGGAAGTATATGTACATATGGGATCACAGTACGGGGGCTGCGGCTGGACGTGGCGGGGCCCCCGGGGCCAATGTTAGGTCAGAGGTCAGTGCACAGAGAGACCCTTTAATCTGCCGTTATGTCTCCAGGTCCCCGTCCAGTGTCAGCAATGAGGAGCGCGGGGGTCCGGGGAGGCTGGAGGTCCATACATACTGCATCAAGAAGAGTCTGATCCAGAAACGTGAGTATGGATACATATAGGGACATGTGTAAGGACTGGTCCTCATCCTCCTGTATATAGGGGACATGTATGTCAGGACTGGTCCTCATCCTCCTGTATATAGGGGACATGTATGTCAGGACTGGTCCTCATCCTCCTGTATATATAGGGGACGTGTATGTCAGGACTGGTCCTCATCCTCCTATATATAAGGGACGTGTATGTCAGGACTGGTCCTCATCCTCCTGTATATAGGGGACGTGTATGTCAGGACCGGTCCTCATCCTCCTGTATATATAGGGGACGTGTATGTCAGGACCGGTCCTCATCCTCCTGTATATAGGGGACGTGTATGTCAGGACCGGTCCTCATCCTCCTGTATATAGGGGACGTGTATGTCAGTACCGGTCCTCATCCTCCTGTATATAGGGGACGTGTATGTCAGGACCGGTCCTCATCCTCCTGTATATATAGGGGACGTGTATGTCAGGACTGGTCCTCATCCTCCTGTATATAGGGGACATGTATGTCAGGACTGGTCCTCATCCTCCTGTATATAGGGGACATGTATGTCAGGACTGGTCCTCATCCTCCTGTATATATAGGGGACGTGTATGTCAGGACTGGTCCTCATCCTCCTATATATAAGGGACGTGTATGTCAGGACTGGTCCTCATCCTCCTGTATATAGGGGACGTGTATGTCAGGACCGGTCCTCATCCTCCTGTATATATAGGGGACGTGTATGTCAGGACCGGTCCTCATCCTCCTGTATATAGGGGACGTGTATGTCAGGACCGGTCCTCATCATCCTGTATATAGGGGACGTGTATGTCAGTACCGGTCCTCATCCTCCTGTATATAGGGGACGTGTATGTCAGGACCGGTCCTCATCCTCCTGTATATATAGGGGACGTGTATGTCAGGACTGGTCCTCATCCTCCTGTATATAGGGGACGTGTATGTCAGGACTGGTCCTCATCCTCCTGTATATAGGGGACGTGTATGTCAGGACCGGTCCTCATCCTCCTGTATATAGGGGACGTGTATGTCAGGACTGGTCCTCATCCTCCTGTATATAGGGGACGTGTATGTCAGGACTGGTCCTCATCCTCCTGTATATAGGGGACGTGTATGTCAGAACCGGTCCTCATCCTCCTGTATATAGGGGACGTGTATGTCAGGACTGGTCCTCATCCTCCTGTATATAGGGGACGTGTATTTCAGGACTGGTCCTCATCCTCCTGTATATAGGGGACGTGTATGTCAGGACCGGTCCTCATCCTCCTGTATATAGGGGACGTGTATGTCAGGACTGGTCCTCATCCTCCTGTATATAGGGGACGTGCATGTCAGGACCGGTCCTCATCCTCCTGTATATAGGGGACGTGTATGTCAGGACTGGTCCTCATCCTCCTGTATATAGGGGACGTGTATGTCAGGACCGGTCCTCATCCTCCTGTATATAGGGGACGTGTATGTCAGGACCGGTCCTCATCCTCCTGTATATATAGGGGACGTGTATGTCAGGACTGGTCCTCATCCTCCTGTATATAGGGGACGTGTATGTCAGGACCGGTCCTCATCCTCCTGTATATAGGGGACGTGTATGTCAGGACTGGTCCTCATCCTCCTGTATATAGGGGACGTGTATGTCAGGACTGGTCCTCATCCTCCTGTATATAGAGGACGTGTATGTCAGGACTGGTCCTCATCCTCCTGTATATAGGGGACGTGTATGTCAGGACCGGTCCTCATCCTCCTGCATATAGGGGACGTGTATGTCAGGACTGGTCCTCATCCTCCTGTATATAGGGGACGTGTATGTCAGGACTGGTCCTCATCCTCCTGTATATAGGGGACGTGTATTTCAGGACTGGTCCTCATCCTCCTGTATATAGGGGACGTGTATGTCAGGACCGGTCCTCATCCTCCTGTATATAGGGGACGTGTATGTCAGGACTGGTCCTCATCCTCCTGTATATAGGGGACGTGCATGTCAGGACCGGTCCTCATCCTCCTGTATATAGGGGACGTGTATGTCAGGACTGGTCCTCATCCTCCTGTATATAGGGGACGTGTATGTCAGGACCGGTCCTCATCCTCCTGTATATAGGGGACGTGTATGTCAGGACTGGTCCTCATCCTCCTGTATATAGGGGACATGTATGTCAGGACTGGTCCTCATCCTCCTGTATATAGGGGACATGTATGTCAGGACTGGTCCTCATCCTCCTGTATATAGGGGACATGTATGTCAGGACTGGTCCTCATCCTCCTGTATATAGGGGACGTGTATGTCAGGACTGGTCCTCATCCTCCTGTATATAGAGGACGTGTATGTCAGGACTGGTCCTCATCCTCCTGTATATAGGGGACGTGTATGTTAGGACTGGTCCTCATCCTCCTGTATATAGGGGACGTGTATGTCAGGACTGGTCCTCATCCTCCTGTATATAGGGGACATGTATGTCAGGACTGGTCCTCATCCTCCTGTATATAGGGGATGTGTATGTTAGGACTGGTCCTCATCCTCCTGTATATAGGGGACGTGTATGTCAGGACTGGTCCTCATCCTCCTGTATATAGGGGACGTGTATGTCAGGACCGGTCCTCATCCTCCTGTATATAGGGGACGTGTATGTTAGGACTGGTCCTCATCCTCCTGTATATAGGGGATGTGTATGTCAGGACCAGTCCTCATCCTCCTGTATATAGGGGACGTGTATGTCAGGACTGGTCCTCATCCTCCTGTATTAAGGGGACGTGTATGTCAGGACCGGTCCTCATCCTCCTATATATAGGGGACGTGTATGTCAGGACCGGTCCTCATCCTCCTGTATATAGGGGACGTGTATGTTAGGACTGGTCCTCATCCTCCTGTATATAGGGGACGTGTATGTCAGGACCGGTCCTCATCCTCCTGCATATAGGGGACGTGTATGTCAGGACTGGTCCTCATCCTCCTGTATATAGGGGACATGTATGTCAGGACTGGTCCTCATCCTCCTGTATATAGGGGACGTGTATGTCAGGACTGGTCCTCATCCTCCTGTATATAGGGGACATGTATGTCAGGACTGGTCCTCATCCTCCTGTATATAGGGGACGTGTATGTCAGGACCGGTCCTCATCCTCCTGTATATAGGGGACGTGTATGTCAGGACCGGTCCTCATCCTCCTGCATATAGGGGACGTGTCTGTCAGGACTGGTCCTCATCCTCCTGTATATAGGGGACATGTATGTCAGGACTGGTCCTCATCCTCCTGTATATAGGGGACGTGTATGTCAGGACTGGTCCTCATCCTCCTGTATATAGGGGACATGTATGTCAGGACTGGTCCTCATCCTCCTGTATATAGGGGACGTGTATGTCAGGACCGGTCCTCATCCTCCTGTATATAGGGACATGTGTAAGGACTGGTCCTCATCCTCCTGTATATAAGGGACATGTATGTCAGGACTGGTCCTCATCCTCCTGTATATAGGGGACATGTATGTCAGGACCGGTCCTCATCCTTCTGTATATAGGGGACGTGTATGTCAGGACTGGTCCTCATCCTCCTGTATATAGGGGACGTGTATGTCAGGACTGGTCCTCATCCTCCTGTATATAGGGGACGTGTATGTCAGGACTGGTCCTCATCCTCCTGTATATAAGGGACGTGTATGTCAGGACTGGTCCTCATCCTCCTGTATATAGGGGACATGTATGTCAGGACCGGTCCTCATCCTTCTGTATATAGGGGACGTGTATGTCAGGACCGGTCCTCATCCTCCTGTATATGGGGGACGTGTATGTCAGGACCGGTCCTCATCCTCCTGTATATAGGGGACGTGTATGTCAGGACTGGTCCTCATCCTCCTGTATATAGGGGACATGTATGTCAGGACCGGTCCTCATCCTCCTGCATATAGGGGACGTGTATGTCAGGACCGGTCCTCATCCTCCTGTATATAGGGGACATGTATGTCAGGACTGGTCCTCATCCTCCTGTATATAGGGGACGTGTATGTCAGGACCGGTCCTCATCCTTCTGTATATAGGGGACGTGTATGTCAGGATTGGTCCTCATCCTTCTGTATATAGGGGACGTGTATGTCAGGACTGGTCCTCATCCTTCTGTATATAGGGGACGTGTATGTCAGGACTGGTCCTCATCCTTCTGTATATAGGGGACGTGTATGTCAGGACCGGTCCTCATCCTCCTGTATATAGGGGACGTGTATGTCAGGACCGGTCCTCATCCTCCTGTATATAGGGGACGTGTATGTCAGGACTGGTCCTCATCCTCCTGTATATAGGGGACATGTATGTCAGGACTGGTCCTCATCCTCCTGTATATAGGGGACGTGTATGTCAGGACTGGTCCTCATCCTCCTGTATATAGGGGATGTGTATGTCAGAACTGGTCCTCATCCTCCTGTATATAGGGGATGTGTATGTCAGGACTGGTCCTCATCCTCCTGTATATAGGGGACATGTATGTCAGGACTGGTCCTCATCCTCCTGTATATAGGGGACATGTATGTCAGGACCGATCCTCATCCTCCTGTATATAGGGGACATGTATGTCAGGACTGGTCCTCATCCTCCTGTATATAGGGGACGTGTATGTCAGGACCGGTCCTCATCCTCCTGTATATAGGGGACGTGTATTTCAGGATTGGTCCTCATCCTCCTGTATATAGGGGACGTGTATGTCAGGACCGGTCCTCATTCTCCTGTATATAGGGGACGTGTATGTCAGGACTGGTCCTCATCCTCCTGTATATAGGGGACGGTTTCTTGTCCTTTTGTATATACGTATCTCATCATATTATCTTATGTTATATCTTAATTTATAATTATTTTTGCAGGTTTGTCGTCCGGCTCACAGAGCACTGAGGACGGGGTCATATACGACGACGTACCTTGTGATCGAGATGACTGCAGAGATGGTGAGAGACCCCATAAGGAACCGGCCCTGTGTCATGGGGTCTGTAAAATGTACCGTAAAGTTCCTATATCCAGCAGGGGATTATGTAACCTCTCCCCATGAGGACCTCCTCTATGAGTATTAATAAGGAATCGCTAGGAGCCCCCTTTACCCTTCCCAGAGGCTCATAAGGGGCTCATTGTCTTGCAGGGCTGGGACAGCACCTGATCTACGAGAATATCCACCGCGACGGCTGCGTTGGGGACTTCGAGGACACTGGCTGGAGCTCCAGTGAGTTTGAGAGTTACAGCGAAGACTCGGAGGCCGAGCAGGTGGAGAGGACGAAGGCGAAACCCGTAAAACCATTCCAAGCTTTTCAGCCTAAGGTACCGTAAACCGTACGGGAAAGCGCCACTTTACATTTTGTGCAGTAGGTAGACCCAGCTGTGCATGATGGGAGCTGTAGTTTTGCAACAGCTGGAGAGCCACTGGTTGGAAACCATTGCTCTACACCAGTGTTTCCAATCCAGGGTACCTCCAGCTGTTGAAAAACTACAATTCCCAGCATGCCCGGAGAGAAACACTGGGTTAGGCTCCTCTTCATAGCCCCTCCTCTCAGCTATGATTGACGACTCTAGGGGTCACCTGATAGGACCCTAGTGCTGTCACTCAGAGCTGAGAGGAGAGAAGTGTCCGCCTGCTGGACACTTGCTGTGGTGCCAGTGGCCTGGACGTCATGCAGTTGCATAGCTGGATTACCAGGTAAAGTTACACTCCCATCTGCCTCCTCTGTATAAGGCAGTGTTTCCTCACCAGGGGGCCTCCAGGGTGCTTGTAGTTTTGCTGTCTGGGCATGCTGGGAGCTGTAGTTTTTCAACAGCTGGAGGCACATTGGTTCGGAAACCCTTGTATATTCTGCTGCAGATTTTATCATTGACATAACAGCAGAAAATCTGCAGCACATATAGAATGTGTTAACAGGCCCCTAGGCTTAAAATTGCAGACCGTAACCCTTTAACATTCCACTTAAACATATTATACAGAAAAACCTGGCTTTGTATCAAGTACAGACCCCGGGGCCCCCTAGTTACAGACAGTGACCCTTACTATGCAGAATGATCTTGTGCTGTGTGTACACCTGAAGATGGCGCTCATGCACATGACCTACCTGCATTCCAGGGTGGGCTCCATGACTGTGCATACAGTATTATTACTTACCGGAATAACGGGGGTTCCCTGCAGACTGGGACGCACTTCTTCCGGGACCTTTATTATGTCATTATTTAGCACCACCTACAGGCTTGACTCAGGTACTACAAGTCAGAATTGTCCAATTCTAGAGCAGTGGTCTTTAACCTGCGGACCTCCAGATGTTGCAAAACTACAACTCCCAGCATGCCCGGACAACCAACGGCAGTCCGGGCATGCTGGGAGTTGTAGTTTTGCAACATCTGGAGGTCCGCAGGTTGGAGACCACTGTTCTAGAGAGTAGGGATTAAAGGGATATTCCAGGCAAAAACGTTTTTATATATATCAACTGGCTCCAGAAAGTTAAACAGATTTGTAAATTACTTCTATTAAAAAATCTTAATCCTTTCAGTACTTATGAGCTTCTGAAGTTAAGGTTGTTCTTTTCTGTCAAAGTGCTCTCTGATGACACCTGTCTCGGGAAACGCCCAGTTTAGAAGAGGTTTGCTATGGGGATTTGCTTCTAAACTGGGCGTTTCCCGAGACAGGTGTCATCAGAGAGCACTTAGACAGAAAAGAACAACCTTAACTTCAGAAGCTCATAAGTACTGAAAGGATTAAGATTTTTTTAATAGAAGTAATTAACAAATCTGTTTAACTTTCTGGAGCCAGTTGATATATATATATATATATATATATATATATAAAAAGTTTTTGCCTGGAATACCCCTTTTAAGCTTTAGATTGCAAGGGGTTCGATCACTGGAACCCCCTGCGATCTCCTGCAGTCCCCAGAAAGGGGGCATGCCGACCCCTGCAGGACCCCATAGAGATACATGGGGGGTTCCCTGTCGGCCGCGGCATCCTGCGGGGGTCTCCACGGGATTTTGACCCCAGGTGTCCAGCTCTTTGTGACGCAGTCCTGTCCCATCTCTTCCTCCTATCACATGACCCAGGTGGAGGCCAATGATTGGTGTTTTTCTTTTCCCTCTGGCTTTACGTGCTCTGTGTTCTTTACATGTGTCCGGTAAGTTGGTTCTGTGCATGTGGTGATGGGGTTAACTCTATACTAACTGTGGGGGGTGTCTGTGCTGCTCGCCGCTCGGCTTACGCTGGACTCTGCTCTTTCTCCGTTTCTTCTGCCTGTCTCCCTTTCCTGCCCGCAGCTTTCACCTGATCTTAATAGACTAAAAGAGCGGTACAGCCAGACTAAGAGAGACCTCCTGGCTCTTAGGGTCAGGAAACGAGACGTCCGGGACCTGAAACACAGATACGACTGCAAGGTACACGGCGCCCCCTGTGTCTGTCCTCCGCTCTGCACCTATGGGGTTCATTCATTTCATCCAATCCATCACGGTGCACCCCAAAAATAATACACTGCTCCCCCCACACATCTACCTGAGGCCATAAAGATACAGGAGGTGTGTGTACAGTGCTATGGAGCTTGTGATATAGAGACAGTCCAGTATTGTGCATTGCTGGGACTTGTAGTGTCTTCATTCTTGCCGTATGACAATGTGCATGTTACCTGCTGTCCTGTCTGCATGATACATACCAATCCTGGCATCATTCTCTTCTGGGGGTGCCAACCAATGTGCCGCCATTACATCTATTTCACAGCTTTTCAGGATTCCCTGTATAACTAGGATGAGTGCAGGAAAGCTGGGTGTATAGTTCTACCTCCAGTAGGTGGCACTAGAGAGCTATTTTCCTTCTGGAGGGAGCGACTTTGCAGACATTTTTCCCAGGGAGCATTGCGTGGCCTATAAGAGGTTTCGCAATGTCTATACACTACAGCAGTGGTCTCCAAACTCCAGTTTCTGCAAAACTACAACTCCCAGCATGCCCGAACAGCCGTTGGCTGTTCGGGCATGCTGGGAGTTGTAGTTTTGTAGAAAGTCGCTCCCTGTTCTAGTTTTGCAATATCTATACACTACATCAATGGTCTTCAAACTCTGGGGACTGCCGGAAGTTGCACAACTACAACTCCCAGCATGCTCGGACAGCCACTGGTAGTCTGGGCATGATGGAAGTTCTAGCTTTGAAATATCTATACACTACATCAGTGGTCTTCTAACTCCAGATTCTGCACAACTACAACTCCCAGCATGCTCGGACAGCCACTGGTAGTCTGGGCATGATGGAAGTTCTAGCTTTGAAATATCTATACACTACATCAGTGGTCTTCAAACTCCAGATTCTGCACAACTACAACTCCCAGCATGCCCGAACAGCAATAGTGGTCTTTAAAGGGATATTCCAGGAAAAAAACTTTTTATATATATATCAACTGGCTCCAGAAAGTTAAACAGATTTGTAAATGAATTCTATTAAAAAAATCTTAATCCTTCCAATAATTATCAGCTGCTGAAGTTGAGTTGTTCTTTTCTGTCTAGCAACAGTGCTCTCTTCTGACATCTCTGCTTGTCTCGGGAACTGCACAGAGTAGAAGAGGTTTGCTACGGGGATTTGCTTCTACTCTGAACAGTTCCCGAGAAAGGTGTCGTCATAGAGCACTTAGACAGAAAAGAACAACTCAACTTCAGCAGCTCCTAAGTACTGAAAGGATTAATATTTTTTAATAGAAGTAAATTACAAATCTGTTTAATGTTCTGGAGCCAGTTGATAAGTTTAAATATATATATATATATATATTTAAACTTTAAACTCTGAACCTCCGGAAGTCGCACAACTACAACTCCCAGCATGCTCGGACAGCCGCCGGCAGTCTGGGCATGATGGGAGTTCTAGCTTTGAAATATCTATACACTACATCAGTGGTCTTCTAACTCCAGATTCTGCAAAACTACAACTCCCAGCATGCCCGAACAGCCATAGTTTTGCTATATTTACACTACATCAGTGGTCTTTAAACTCTGGACCTCCAGAAGATGCACAACTACAACTCCCAGCATGCCCGGACAGCCGCAGGCAGTCTGGGCATGATGGGAGTTCTAGCTTTGAAAAATCTATACACTACATCAGTGGTCTCCAACCTGTGGACCTCCAGATTTTGCAAAACTACAACTCCCAGCATGCCTGGACAGCCGCTGGCAGTCTGGACATAATGGGAGTTATAGTTTTCCAATATATTTATACACTACATTGGAGGTCTTCAAACTGTGACCCTCCCGGGGTTGCAAAATTACAATTGCCGTCTGAGTATGCTGGGAGTTGTAGTTTTGCAATATCTATACACTACAGCAGTGGTCTTCAAACTGGACCTCCAGATGTTACAAGACTACAACTCCCAATGTGCTGTCCAAACATGCTGTGTGTTGTACTTTTGCAATAACTAAACACTACAGCAGTGGTCTTCAAACTGGACCTTCAGATGTTGCAAAACTACAAATCCCAGAATGCCCGGAGAGCTGTTTGCTGTCCAGGCATGCTGGGTTTTGTAGTTTTGCAATGCTTATACACTACAGCAGTGGTCTCTAAACTATGGACATCCAGATGTTACAAAACTACAACTCCTAGCATGCTGGTAGTTGCAGTTTCGCAACATCTGGATGTCCACAGTTTGGAGACCACCGCCCTAAGGCAACTTGGCGGTCTCCTCCAGCAGATCATGTGGGCGTTGTGATGGCGGCCATATTGGTTGATACCCTGCTTTCCTAGAAACAGGTGATCTCTACAGAGTGCAATGGCGGCGGAGGACGGGAGGATTATATGGGTCAGTGTTTCCCAACCAGTGTGCCTCCAGCTGTTGCAAAACTACAACTCGCAGCATGCCCGGACAGCCAACGGCTGTCCGGGCATGCTGTGAGTTGTAGTTTTGCAACTGCTGAATGCTCAATGGTTGGGAAACAGTAACATAGGTGCTGTGGGGGGATGCAGGTGGGTTGCTGCATGTTGTGCGTCCTGTCGGTGCCCGTCTTGTTAGCGCCGTGTTGTTGTAGTGTCGGCTCAGCACTAGGGCGGCCGCGGCTCAGCTCCCGGCTCTTTATTATATCTGACAAGTAAAACCTAATTTAATGATTTAATGATCCGTCGCTGATGGGCTGTAAAGTTAATAGCGGACCTGGGGGAGATGCGTCCCCCCTCGCAGCATATGCGCGGCCTCCTCCCCTCCTCCTGTACACACATATATTAATGTACCGTATCATGTTCCTCCAATCATACGCGTGTACCGCCGTCTTGTCGTGTTTTGCACCACTACCACCACCAGTACGCTTACCCAGTATTCTCTTGTGTCGTGCAGATGACGCAGCTGATGAAAGCGGCACGCAGCGGCACCAAGGATGGACTGGAGAAGACGCGGAACGCCGTCATGCGCAAAGTCACCTTCCTACAGCGCAAGGAGACCACCGGTATGAGATCTGTATTATAAACCACCATATGACGCTGAGTAACGGAGCAGATCCTCTGCTTTACACCATGTCTTAGGCCGGGTTCACACCACGTTTATGCAGTACAGTTCCCGTATGCGTTTTCAAGTTGAAAACCGTACGGAACCGTATTGAAAACTGTATGCATTGGTTGTGTCCGTTTTGCATCCTGTATGGTTTTATCAGTTTTTTTCCCCGTACCCAAAACCATACCCTATCACGGTTTTTGGTCCGGGTGAAAAACCGTATTGAAGCGTATACATTTTTTTTTTTTTAAACATGGGAGTCAATGGGAACCGTACCGAACTGTATGTGCGTACAGTTCCATCCGGTTTTCACCATACGGTTTTTGACTTTGCACAGTTTTTTTCTTGGAATTTCAAACAAGTGAAACTTTATTCATAATGGAATGAAAAGTTAAAAACGTATAGGTTTTTTTCTTAAAAAAACGGATGGAACCGGACATCATTTTTCGAACCATATACGGTTTTTAACTGTATACGGATTAAAATTTGTACACACTGTTTGATACAGTTTAGTCAGGTTTTGAGGAATCAGTTTTTTTTAATCAAAAACCTGATACGGGAACTGTATTGCAAAAACGTGATGTGAACCCGGCCTTATACTGGTCGCATCCAGAGCTTCTGCATACTGTTAACTCTCACTGCTGCCCCCTGCTGGTTCAGGCTTTTACAGAATTTTTATATTATTGTGTTAAACCCGCAACAAAACATAATACAAGTTCTGTGTATAATAATATAATCTGATACAGTAAAATTGATAAAATACTGGAGGCTTTTACAGTGTTGGGGGATACAGCTGGTAGAATTTATGATTTCAGCTCTGGAGGAGCTCAGGACTAGACTATAGGACATATATAAGATGTTGCAAAACTACAATTCTCAGCATGCTCAGATAACTGTTACCAGTCCGGGCATGATGGGAGTTGTAGTTTTTGCAATCTCTATACACTACAGCAGTGTTTTGTTTTTTTTCAGCACAGTGACTTACCAGATCTTGCAAAACTACAAATCCCAGCATGTCCGGACAGCTACACAGTCTAGGTGTGAGGTGCCCAGATTTTAGGGGACCCAGAGGTGGCATACAGTCTAGGTGTAAGGTGCCCAGTCTCCAGGTGATCCAGAGGTGACATACAGTTTAGGTGTAAGGTGCCCAGTCTTCAGGGGACCCAGAGGTGACATACAGTCTAGGTGTAAGGTGCCCAGTCTCCAGGTGATCCAGAGGTGACATACAGTTTAGGTGTGAGGTGCCCAGTCTTCAGGGGACCCAGATGTGGCATACAGTCTAGGTGTAAGGTGCCCATATTTTAGGGGACCCAGAGGTGGCATACAGTCTAGATGTGAGGTGATTAGACTTCAGGTGACCCAGAGGTGACATACAGTCTAGATGTGAGGTGCCCAAACTTCAGGTGATCCAGAGATGGCATACAGTCTAGGTGTAAGGTGCCCGGACTTCAGGTGACTTAGAGACTGCATACACTACAGCTGTAAGGTGCCCAGTCTTGAGGTGGCATACAGTCTAGGTGTAAGGTGCCCGGACTTCAGGTGACCTAGAGACTGCATACACTACAGCTGTAAGGTGCCCAGTCTTGAGGTGGCATACAGCCTAAGTGTAAGGTGCCCGGACTGTAGGCCGTATTAATGCCCCTGTATTATTACTATCATTCTTATTCTTGCTACCTCTCTCTATGAACAGGGAAGTGCTGTGTGAGTCACAGTCTAATCCTCCCCTGTCAGCACCCGGGACTCCTCCCCAGACACTGACAGCCGAGTGTCCTCAATCAGTGCAGCCGCCACCCCGGCCATGTACTCCGACTCTCACACCAGTAACGTGGCCTTAAGGCTCGGGCTCGGCCAGGGGAGGGTCAGACCCTCAATGTGGTTCCGGAGGTCGCGCTCTAAAAAGCTCCCATCAGAGAGCGACACCAATACAGACGAGAGCATCTCCTCCGGTAACTAACTCCCCCGCCCGGACCCCCACACCGGACCCTCCGCCCACCTACGGCTCCATGACATCTTTCTTCTTTTTTCAGGAGACTCTGAGGAAGAGGAGATGGGGTTCCTGGAAGTGAGCGGTCTGGATCTGGACATGACCCCGCCACCCTCGGAGCTTGGACCCATGCCGGAGGGTCTCAGTCCCCAGCAGGTAAGATCCGTGTTGTGGTGGACATGGTATAACTTGTGCCCGGTGAGGTAATATAGATAACAGCCGTGTGTATCTCACAGGTTCTGCGGCGTCACATCCTCTCCTCTATCGTACAGAGCGAGCGCAGTTACGTGGAGTCTTTGCAGCGTGTTCTGCAGGTAAGTGAGTCCCTATATCAGTGTTTCGCCACCCGGGTGCCTCCAGCTGTTGCAAAACTGCAACTCCAAGCATGCCCTGAAAGCTTTTATATAATGGCATTACATTACTGTAACTGGGTCATGTTATCACTAAAGAAATCACAGTGCTTAATGCAGTGTTTACCAACCAGGGCGTCTCCAGCTGTTGCAAAACTACAACTCCCAGCATGACCGGACAGCCGGTGCATTAATGCATTTCATAACTGTAGCTAGATCATGTGATCACCATTCTGTCCAAAGAAAATCACAGTTCTTAATGCAGTGTTTCCCAACCAGGGTCCCTCCAGCTGTTGCAGAACCACAACTGCCAGTATGCTGCGACAGCCATTGCATCTATGCATTGCGTTACTGTAACTGGGTCATGTGATCACCAGTCTGATCTACAGAAAATCACAGTGCTTAATGCGGTATTGTTTCCCATATAATTCTAGAATATAGGGCAGTCTTGCTTAACCAGGTTGCCTCCAGCTGTTTCAAAACTACAAATCCTAGCATGCCCGGACAGCCGTTGGCTGTCCGGGCATGCTGGGATTTGTAGTTTTGCAACAGCTAGAGGCACCCTGGTAGGAAAACACTGCATTAAGCACTGTGATTTTCTGTGAGTCAGCCTGGTGATCACATGACCCTGTTACAGTAATTAAATGCATTGATGCAATGGCGGTCCGGGCATGCTGGGAGTTGTAGTTTTGCAACAGCTGGAGGCACCCTTATTGGGAAACAAGTGACAGGAGTGGATGAATCAGTCCGATGTTGAGTTTCAGGGAGAAGAAAATGACACCGGGTGTCAAGAGAGAAGTGAAAATGTCAGATGTCAGCAATAATTACGGGAGGAGTGGAGTGTAGTGCTGCGTGTAGTGCGGCGGAGGAGTTCTGCATTCCAGCTGCTGCACCCGTCATCATCATCATCATTGTCTTCCAGGATTACCGCATCCCCCTGCTGGACATGGAGCCCAAACTACTGAGTGCACGAAAGTGTCAGCTGGTCTTCTCCCGGGTGAAGGAAATCCTGCATTGCCACAACGTGTTCCAGATCGCGCTGGCCTCGCGCGTCGCCGAATGGGACTCCACCGAGAAGATCGGGGACCTGTTTGTGGCCTCAGTAAGTGACCGATGATGGGAGATGTAAATTGTCCCAAATGCATAGTGCAGTGTTTCCCAACCGGACTGTCCCTAGTTATTGCAAAACTACAACTCCCAGCATGCCCGGACAGCCTTTGGCTGTCCGGGCATACTGGGAGTTGTAGTTTTTCAACAGCTGGAGGCACCCTGGTTGGGAAACACTGCACTACAAAATCAGGATCCAGTCTGATAGGCTATTCATTAGATTGTCTGTGGTGGTATTACATTTCGGCACCATTGACATCAATTGAACTGAACTGCAATACTGCACGCAACCAGAGGACAGTGGTGGCGCTGTTTCTAATCCAGGTTTTGTTTTGTTTGCAGACCTCAATAATGTTATTCTATGGAAGTGTTTCCCAACCTAGGGGTCTCCAGCTGTTGCAAAACTACAACTTCCAGCATGCCCGGACAGCCAACAGCTGTCCGAGCATGCTGGGGGTAGTAGTTTTGCGATAGCTAAAGGTACCTTGGTTGGGGAAACACTGGTATAGGGTCTTTAGACTAGAATGATCTACAACTAAATAAATAAATTCCAGTACCACAACCAAGTAAATAAATACATAAATTCCAAATATTTATTAAATAAATAAATTCCAAATATTTAATTAATTAATCAATTCCAAACATTTTAGCAAATAATAATTATTTTTTATAAATAAATAAATATATTCTAAATATTTTATTAAATAATTATATAAGTTCCAAATAGTTTATTAAATAAATAAATATATTCCAACTTTATTATCAAATAAATTAATATATTCCAAATATATTACTCAATGAATGAATAAATGCCAAAAAATAAATACATTTCAAATATTTATTATATAAATAAATTCTAAATATTTTATTAACTAAATATCTCAATTTCAAATATTTTATTAAATAAATAAATGAATATATTCCAAACATATTATTCAATAAATGCCAAATGTTTTATTAAATGAATAAATAATATATAAAAATATTACTAAATATCAGGCACCACACCACAAGAGTCCAGAGACACAAATGCTGCCAAAAGAATATTAAAGTGCTAAGAAATAGTAAGTAGAGACCCCGCCTCATCCGAAACACCCGACGCACATTTCACATAAAAGCTTCATCATCCTCGGCGTATGTATTTTAACTATATCACGACCTTTTCTAGTCTTTCATTGATTCACTGGATTGACTTTGTGACCATATTGCTGCATTTTGCGCTTTTTTGCGTATCTTTTTAGCCTCCCCCCAGCATTGTTTCTCTGCCATGTTGCAACGTTTCTTTTCTTTTTTTTTGGTTGTAATATACAATATATGTGTAAACAATTAGGGACTGATTAATAAAAAATTTGGAATTTATCAATTTTGTTACAGCATTATATGTGTGAAAAGGTTCTGTTTCAAGTGCCTCAAGATCACTTGATAGGCCGCAGACAGTATCACAAAAGAATAGGTTTAGATACAGAAGCTCAGCAAACAGTATCACACCTGATAGGCTTAGATACAGCAGCTCAGCAGACAATATCACACATGATAGGCTTAGCTACAGAACGTCAGAAGACCATTTCATACATGATAGGCTTAGATACAGCAGCTCAGAAGACAGTATGACACATGATAGGCTTAGATACAGCAGCTCAGCAGACAGTATCACGCATGATAGGCTTAGATACAGCAGTTCAGCAGACAGTATAACACATGATAGGCTTAGATACAGCAGCTCAGAAGACATTATCACACATGATAGGATTAGATACAATTAAGCAGACAGTATCACACATGATAGGCTTAGATAAAGCAGCTCCGTACATAGGATCACACATGATAGGCTTAGATAAAGCAGGTCCATACATAGTATCACACATGATAGGCTTAGATACAGCAGCTCAGTACATAGTATCACACATGATAGGCTTAGATACAGCAGCTCAGCAGACAGTATCACACATGACAGGCTTAGATACAGCAGCTCAGCACACAGTATCACACATCATAGGCTTAGATAAAGCAGCTCAGTACATAGTATCACATGATAGGCTTAGATACAGAAGCTCAGCAGACAGTATCACACATGACAGGCTTAGATACAGCAGCTCAGCACACAGTATCACACATGATAGGCTTAGATACAGCAGCTCAGTACATAGTATCACACATGATAGTCTTAGATACAGCAGCTTAGCAAACAGTATCACACATGATAGGCTTAGATACAGCAGCTCAGCAGACAGTATCACACATGACAGGCTTAGATACAGCAGCTCAGCACACAGTATCACACATGATAGGCTTAGATAAAGCAGCTCAGTACATAGTATCACACATGATAGGCTTAGATACAGCAGCTCAGCAAACAGTATCACATGATAGGCTTAGATAAAGCAGCTCAGCACACAGTATCACACATGATAGGATTAGATACAGCAGTTTAGGAGACAGTATCACACATGATAGGCTTAGATACAGCAGCTCAGCAGACAGTATCACACATGATGGGCTTAGATGAAGCAGCTCAGTACATAGTATCACACATGATAGACTTAGAAGAAGCAGCCCAGTACATAGTATCACACATGATGTGCTTAGATACGGCAGTGTGCCCAATCATGCTCCAGGTGGACTCCTCCCGCTCCTCAGTATCCTGTGTCTTTCTCTTCTTCTTCCAGTTCTCCAAGTCCATGGTTCTGGATGTCTACAGCGACTACGTCAACAACTTCACCAACGCCATGACGCTGATCAAGAAGGCGTGCCTCACCAAGCCGGCCTTCCTGGAGTTCCTGAAGGTGAGTGACCTGGATCATCTCATGCTGCCGGGTGACCAGGACATGTTGGGAGTTGTAGTTTGATGCCATGTTTGTACATTTCCTGCAGAAGAAGCAGGCGGCCAGTCCGGACAGGGTGACCCTCTATGGGCTGATGGTGAAGCCGATCCAGCGCTTCCCCCAGTTCATTCTACTTCTGCAGGTAAGTGTCCGCCCCCCAATACCTTCCCCCGTATTCCCTGTTATCCCTGCCCCCCACACCTGTCATTGCCGATTCTGCAGGACATGTTGAAGAACACGCCGCGGGGCCATGCGGACCGCCTGTCGCTTCAGCTGGCGCTCACAGAACTGGAGACCCTGGCAGAGAAGCTGAATGAGCAGAAGCGGCTCGCCGATCAAGTGGCCGAAATCCAACAGCTGTGCAAGAGCATCAGTGACCGCAGCACGCTCTACAAGGTGGGGTGTGCATATACATGGAGCGCCTTGTGCTGGTGCCTGGTCCTTACTATCACCTCTGTTATGGGGCAGAAGATCCGGATGATGGTTCTCTCCCTCTTACTGTTCTCTTGTAACACTAAGGGGAAAATAACCCAACATTGGGGTTGTCTGCGGAGTAAGGGGGTAAATCCTAATCTAGTGTTTCCCAAACAGGGTGCCTCCAGCATGGGAAACACTGCACTACAAAATCAGGGTCCAGTCTGTTAGGCCATTCAGGAGTCTAGGAGAGCTGGGTAGTAGCCTTTGGCTGTCTGGGCATGCTGGGAGTTGTAGTTTTTCAACTGCTGGAGTCACCCTGGTTGGGAAACACTGTCCTAATCTCAGCATCTAGCTCCAAAAATGGCTGCAGGAGCTGCTGTAAGTAACCTGAAGGAGGGGACATCTCTGCCTGGGTCTCTGTGTGTCATTTCCTCTGTGTGGGGCAGGGTGTACACTTATTTGTGGTCTCCCTCTTGCAGAGTCTGAGTTCCGGTCAGCACCAGCTCCTCATATGTGAGACCCTTACGGAGATGGTGTACGGGGAGAAGGGGCAGCTGCTGAAGTCCAAGGAACGCAAGCTCTTCCTGCTCAATGACGTGCTGGTGTGCGCCAACATCAACTTCAAGTGAGTCTGTGGGGACTGGGGGCATGGCTGGAGTGGGGTCCGCTATGTTCAGGTGCCACATTGCTGCCCAGACCACTCTAATGTCCTGGGGGCTTTCCTTTTACCAGGGGGCAGCCAGATATTGGGAACCTCGTACCTCTCGGCCCTCGCTATGTGCTTAAATGGAACGCCGCCTTACCCCAGCTCCAGGTGGCAGAATTTGGGCAAGAAGGAAACATGTTTGAGAAAGAAGCCGCAGCCGGGGGGCAGCAGTCAGCCAGCAAGAAACAGTCGCCCTCTGCTGGACAAAGTAAGTCTGTCTATCTGAGGGGGCAGGTGGGGCCTGTGTGAAGATGTAGGGGTGTAATCCTGTCCTCCCCCCTAGATAAAGTGTCTCTGGGCTCCCCGCGCCTCTACCAGGAGCTGCAGGATGTGAAGAAAGACCTGGAAGTTGTGGAGCAGATCACCCAGCTCATCAGTACCCTGCACGGCACCTACCAGGTGAGACACCTGGTGTGAATAGGGGCATAGAGAGAAGAGCAGGTGCAGTGTGATATGGTGGCCTCTCTTCTACGGGACTCCCATATATGTAGCCAGTGTCCATACGTCACATGTTCAGGACCCACTATTGGTTTTGTTGGTATGTGTGTAATGTGTATATGTGTATATGTGTATATTAGTAATGTGTAATGTGTGTAATGTGTAGATGTGTATATTAGTAATGTATATGTGTAATGTGTAGATGTGTATGTGTGTAATGTGTAATGTGTATATGTGTATATTAGTAATGTGTAATGTGTGTAATGTGTATATGTGTATATTAGTAATGTGTAATGTGTAATGTGTAGATGTGTATGTGTGTAATGTGTAATGTGTATATTAGTAATGTGTAATGTGTGTAATGTGTAGATGTGTATATTAGTAATGTGTAATGTGTGTGTGTGTGTGTGTGTATATTAGTAATGTATATGTGTAATGTGTAGATGTGTATGTGTGTAATGTGTATATGTGTAATGCTATATTTCTCCTGTGGTGGCCGGGGTCACATATCGTGGTTATAGGTCAGATCACTTTCTCTGCTTGACAACATTTCTCTAAAACAGTGTTTCCCAACCAGGGCGCCTCCAGGTGTAGCAAAACTACAACTCCCAGCCAAAGGCTGTCCAGAAATGCTGAGTGTTGTAGTTTTGCAATATCTGTGCTCACCCTGGTTGGGAAACACTGCTCTAAAAACACACTTTAAATAGGAAAATGCATCAAAACTTCACAAAATGTGAACTGACCCCAACCCACTTATGAGTCTTATCAGTTCACCTGGCTGAACCAGCAGCACTAGCAGCCTTATAAGATAACAGGTGCAGTGATAAGACTCCACTTACTCTCAAAGCCAAAGGATCCATGCCATCATTAGGAAATCATTTCAGTGATGGAATTGCAATAAGTGTGGCTGAAAATCCCATGCCTGCCACATCAGCTAAAACAGGTAAGCACAGGGCACACACAAGAACCTCTTCAGTATTTTCTTATAACAGCCTATACTGCACTAAATCCTGGTGTGCTCCTTTAACCCCTTAGTGAACTATGAGCTATACAATGGCGCTGATAATGTGAGCCGCCTCTCACGTTGTCGCCTTCTTTCCTCTTATAGAATCTGAACATGACGGTGGCTCAGGATTGGTGCTTGGGGTTACAGAGACTCATCCGGCTAAAAGAGGAGGAGATCCAGTCCGCCAACAAATGTCACCTACGTCTCCAGCTCCAGATGCCGAGGAAGTCAGATAAGTGAGTGCAGGGGAAAGGGATAATGCAGTGTCTCACAACCAGGGTGCCTCCAGCTGTTGTAAAACTAAAAGTCCCATCATACCCGGACAACAGCTGGAGAGCCACAGGTTAGGCAACCCCCTATGGAAGTGGTCTTCAAAGTTTGGACCTCCAGCTGTTGTAAAACTACAACTCCCAGCACACCCGGACAGCCAATGGCTGGGAATTGTAGTTTTGCAACAGCTGGAGGCACCTTGATTGGAAACCTCTGTATTAAGCACTTGTATTTTCTGTGGGTCAGACTGGCGAGCCCATGACCCAGTTACAGTAATGACATGCATTAATGCAACTACTGTCTTAACATGCTGGGAGTTGTAGTTTTTCAACAGCTGGGGGCACCCTGGATGGAAAACACTGCATTAAAGGGGTATTCCAGGAAAAACTTTTTTTAATGTATCAACTGGCTCCAGAAAGTTAAACAGATTTGTAAATTACTTCTATTAAAAAATCTTAATCCTTTCAGTACTTATGAGCTTCTGAAGTTGAGTTGTTCTTTTCTGTCTAAGTGCTCTCTGATGACACGTGTCTCAGTAAACGCCCAGTTTAGAAGCAAATCCCCATAGCAAACCTCTTCTAAACTGGGCGTTTCCCTAGACACGTGTCACCAGAGAGCACTTAGACAGAAAAGAACAACCTTAACTTCAGAAGCTCATAAGTACTGAAAGGATTACGATTTTTTAATAGAAGTGATTTACAAATCTGTTTAACTTTCTGGAACCAGTTGATATATAAAAAAAAAAGTTTTTTTTCCTGGATAACCCCTTCAAGCACTGTGATTTTCTGCAGGTCAGACTAGTGATCACATGACCCAGTCACAGAAATGAAATGCATTGATGCAACGGCTGTCCGGGCCATGCTGGGAGAAGTAGTTTTACAACAGCTGGAGACACGCTGTCTGGAAAACCCTGTTGTAGGACTGCTTGGGGCACTAGGTGGCGCTGTCTACTCTCGTTCGTTTTTTCTTCATCTCCATCCTCCATTCAGAGCCGCGCTTTCCATTAGTTGCAAAACAACAACTATCACCATAACCCGACAGCCTTTATCTGTCAGGGCATGCTGGGAGTTGTAGTTTTTGGGAAAGGTCTCCTACTAACATTTCAAATTATTTTCCCTAGGTCTGGGCGTCCAATGAGTTTCATGGTTCTTTTCCTCACACCAAATCCCTTGAGCAAGATCTCCTGGGTGAACCGGATGCACTTGGCCAAAATCGCCCTCAGTAAGTGGAGACCCCAGAAATTGTCTATTGTGGAACAGTGAACAAAAAAGTGATGGTTACGGGTCAGTAAAGCTGCTAGTGTATCCCACCCGGGGCGTCTATCCAAGACAAAGGGAATATACCAATGTTTCCTAACCAGGGTGCCTCCAGCTGTTGCAAAACTACAACTCCCAGCATGCCCGGACAGCCAAAGGCTGTCCGGGCACGCTGGGAGTTGTAGTTTTGCAACAGCTGGAGGCACCCTGGTTGGGAAACACTGGAATATGGGCTTCCCCGACCATTACCTCTAGAGTGCATCCCCTACCTACACGTGTGACATCAATATGACTGCATTCTCAGCCTTATAATAGTAGAATTCTGTGTTCTGTAGAGATCACTTCTAAGGCTACATTCACACGGCGGAATTCCACCTGAATATTCCGCAGGGACATTCCGCTGCTTTCCCAATTCTGCTGCACTGTGCACACAGCGTCATTTCCGCTGCAGATATCTCTCCTGCTGAAATCCTGATTCCGGCTTCCGCAGAAAGAATATAGACTTGTCTATAATTTCTGCAGATTCCGCTCAGAAATGCATTGCCGTCTATGAGAGTGCCTGCCAGATTATATAAATGTGTGGAATGTCCGTCCATGTTTTTCGGGTGGACATTCCGCGCATTTGTGGGCGTGTGAACCCAGCCTGATAAGTATTATCATTGTCATCATCGGCAGGATTACACTGACATATATATATATATATATATATATATATATATATATATACTGTAACACAGGATCCACCATTCACAATAGATAACATGTCTCATAGACGTCTAAAGGTAATGATCACAGCTCTCCTCCACCCTCCTGCATAGGTCTCAGAGCATGCTCACTACTCTGTTCTCATAGAAGTCAATCGGTGATGGTCCTAACACACTTCCTCCTCTTCCCTGCACAGGGTACAGAACATTCTCACCCAGGGTACAGAACATTCTCACCCAGGGTACAGAGCATTCTCACCCAGGGTACGGAGCATTCTCACCCAGGGTACGGAGCATTCTCACCCAGGGTACGGGGCATTCTCACCCAGGGTACAGAGCATTCTCACCCAGGGTACGGGGCATTCTCACCCAGGGTACAGAGCATTCTCACCCAGGGTACGGGGCATTCTCACCCAGGGTACGGAGCATTCTCACCCAGGGTACAGAACATTCTCACCCAGGGTACGGAGCATTCTCACCCAGGGTACGGGGCATTCTCACCCAGGGTACGGAGCATTCTCACCCAGGGTACAGAACATTCTCACCCAGGGTACGGAGCATTCTCACCCAGGGTACGGAGCATTCTCACCCAGGGTACGGGGCATTCTCACCCAGGGTACAGAGCATTCTCACCCAGGGTACGGAGCATTCTCACCCAGGGTACAGAGCATTCTCACCCAGGGTACGGGGCATTCTCACCCAGGGTACAGAGCATTCTCACCCAGGGTACGGGGCATTCTCACCCAGGGTACGGAGCATTCTCACCCAGGGTACAGAACATTCTCACCCAGGGTACGGGGCATTCTCACCCAGGGTACGGAGCATTCTCACCCAGGGTACGGAGCATTCTCACCCAGGGTACGGAGCATTCTCACCCAGGGTACGAAGCATTCTCACTACACTTTTCCCTTAGAAATCAATAAGTTCTGCTTACATCTCACCTCCTCCCTATCCCTGCACAGGTCATAGAGGTTATAGAGCATGCTCACAACATCACCCATAGAAGTCAATAGGCGATGGTCACTGTTCACCTCCTCTCCCTGCACAGTGACTCCTGCACTGGTCACGGAGCATGCCTACAAAACTCTCCCATAGAAATCAATGTCAGCTCCAGACCTCAGGCTCCTATGGCCCATGTGGTTGCAGTAAAGCATATCTCTAAATGCTGTTAAGAGTAGTTCAGGCAAGATGGCAGTACCTTATAATGATGCAGAAAATAGAATAAAAAATCTTTTATCGGAAAGTAAAAACACAAAGAAAGAAAATAACACTTATCCGTATCCATTTCCTTTAAGAATCCGAGCCTTCTCCCTGTGGCCGGGTTTTTCCAGGGTATTCAATGGTTATTTTGCTCATTGCATTACCAGCTGTGGTTTCTGTCGCTGGGGGAGGGTCAGGACACAGCGAGATCACCCCCTGGAAATAACTCGCCCCGAGGGTTCCTGGGAAAGTAATTACGATTTATTTTACCGTCTTTATTTTGCCAGAATAATCTCAAGTAGGTGGCTTTTTCTCTCTTTTAAAAGACCCTTCAGAAAGGAGAGAGGAGTCGGAGGCTTCTCTTGAAAATTTCAGGGACAAAGAGGTTTTCAACTGTGAAAGCGCTTTAGCGTTTGTCGAGCGCGCACATTCACGATAATGAGCGGCCTATAGAGGGAAGCGTCAGCACAGTGAATGGGGCCTCTCCTGCGCGCCGCGCTCCCCTGCCTCATCAGGCCTTTTTAGAAGATTCCTGCCCTGTACGTCTCTGCGTTATCTTTCTCTCGGCTCCCGCAGCCGCCGCCGAGAAGCTAAATGCTAGGAAATTTGTTTCAAATCATCCTGGAAACGCACTTCTTAATGCCCTGATGTCTCAGCGTCGGATGATTGCGCTTCGCGGTCTTAGTTGTTTTTTTCTTTTTTTTATCTGAGAAGCCAGAGGGAAGAAAAGTATAAAGCGCCATTCAGTGCTAATGGGAAGAAATTGCTTTTTTCTGCTTGATTTGGTAACTCTGCACATTAGCGGCTTGGCTCTGACACGCCTACTGTCCTGGCCCTCGATGGGTTAATCATGCCCGTGTCGCTCCCGTCCTCGCTTCCCTTACCTGTCCCTATTATTTGACTTATCTCTGGACGGTTTCTTCTGATTTTCAAATTTTGGAGTTAATTAGAATTTTTTTTTTTTAAGAATAAATGACTCAACAAAGGAGCTAATTAAGAAACATCTCAGAATGTGTCCCCTGGAGAAAGAAGAATGGCGCGATGTTCCTGCTGAGGCTGATGTACTCGGTCAGGACGCCTCGGCGCAGCTTCATGGTATTTCCCTTACTACCCCAGAGCAGGTCATAGAGAAACAGCAACTTTACGACCTATAAAGAAAAAAACTTCTAATCTGTAGTAACCAATCAGGTGATGGCTGCCTCCAGGTCCGGACCTCCAGCTGTAATCTGATTGGCTGCTAAGTTCTGGTCTTAATAAATTTCCCCAAAACACAACGCAATAGATAATGTAGATTTAGTGCAGGTTACGGGTTCGCAGCCTTCCCTTCTAATGTCTTGACTTTTACCTGTCCCCAGGAGAGGAGAATCAGCCGGGCTGGTTGTGCCCCGAAGAGGAGAAAAAAACCAAAATCCCATTCTGGTCCCCAACCCTGGTGTGTCGCCTCCCCGCCTTCTCCACCAAAGCCTCCGACTTACAGGTCAGTCACTAAGAACAGGTGCAAACCACTGCGTGAGTATCAGCAGAATGTCCTGATGTCATGGCAGGTCCTGGATGACGTATCAGGGGGAGTCCGCAGATTCCTTCTATCTTCAGCCTCCCTCCCACCAGATTCCTTCTATCTCTGCAGCCTCCCTCCATCCAGATTCCTTCTATCTCTGCAGCCTCCCTCCATCCAGATTCCTTCTATCTCTGCAGCCTCCCTCCCACCAGGTTCCTTCTATCTTCAGCCTCCCTCCCACCAGGTTCCTTCTATCTCTGCAGCCTCCCTCCATCCAGATTCCTTCTATCTCTGCAGCCTCCCTCCCACCAGGTTCCTTCTATCTCTTCAGCCTCCCTCCCACCAGGTTCCTTCTATCTCTTCAGCCTCCCTCCCACCAGGTTCCTTCTATCTCTTCAGCCTCCCTCCCACCAGGTTCCTTCTATCTCTGCAGCCTCCCTCCCACCAGGTTCCTTCTATCTCTGCAGCCTCCCTCCCACCAGGTTCCTTCTATCTCTGCAGCCTCCCTCCCACCAGGTTCCTTCTATCTCTGCAGCCTCCCTCCCACCAGGTTCCTTCTATCTTGGCAGGCTTCCCTCCATGTTGTTAGGCCCCATCTTCCATCTCTGCAGCCTTCCTCCCTCTGCCATCACTGCAGCCTCCCACACGCCAGGTTCTTTTAATCATGGGAGTCTCCCCCCATCTCGGCAGCCCCCCTCCATCTCTGAAGCTTCCCCCCCCTATCTCTGTAGGCCCCCCTCCTCTATCTCTGTAGGCCCCCCTCCTCTATCTCTGCAGCCTCCCTCCCACCATGTGCCTTCTATCTTGGCAGGCTCTCCCCCCCCCCCTATGTTGGGAGGCCCCATCTTCCATCTCTGCAGCCTCCCTCCCTCCGCCATCACCACCATCGCTGCAGCCTCCCACCCGCCAGTTTTTTTTTATCATGGCAGGCTCCCCCCCATCTCGGCAGCCCCCCTCCTTCTCTGAAGCCTCCCACCTTCCAGGTTCCTTTTATCGTGGCATGCTCCCCCCCTATCTCGGTAGGCCCCCCTCCTCTATCTCTGCAGCCTCCCTCTCCCACCACCTCCCCCACATCTTGGCAGGCCCCTTTATCTTGGCAGCCCCCTCCCATTTCCTTCTATCTTTGCGGGTGTTTAGCCACTTATGTCACTGGTTCCCCCCATCTCAGCAAGTTTCCATCCCCCTATATTGGCTGGTGCCCCCCATATCCTTTTAGGTTTTTATCCTTGTATTTTGGCTGGTGCCCTCTTATCTTATGAACATTTGGGGTGCACACAGGACCGGTCTGGTCATACAGCCATTACATTGACTGACACTTGATCTCGGCCTCCATCACAAGTCGTAGGGTTTCCAGATTCACATCCCGGCAAGGTTAAATCCGTCTCTCATCTTCCTAAGAGCAGTAAAATGAATGCAAATTGTAATTACTCGACAGCGGCCAATCTGATGTAATGTGCGGTAAATGGGATGGAAGGAGACGAGTGATGCCTGGCAGCGGCCGCAGGACTAAGCCTGGAGTAATAGCCAGCGGGGGCCGGAGGTCCAGACAGGACATTAATATTATATTATCCTTCCATCACCCTGAAATACTGCGCACCCAGTGACTCCTGTCCTGGGATGGGTTCACACATCGTATTCTACTTAGTATCTTTATCAGGAATGGGTCCAAAACACTGAGAAAAACTATAATGAAAAGATGTTCAAAGATACTGAGCAAAGTACTGTGTGTGAACCCAGCCTGATCCTGCAGTTCATATTGCACCTCCTGCCTCGTCTTCAAACATAATTAAAGAAGTACTGCATTTATTTTATTTTTATTTTTTTATTTTGCCCCCTCCTCTTCCTGTGCCCCTTCCTTATCCTTTGCCCCCTCCTCATCCTGCACCTCATGCCTTATCTTACACCTCATACTGTGCCCCTTGTCTCATCTTGTGCCTCCTGCCTCATCATGTGCCCTCTCCTCATCCTGTGCCTCCTGTCTCCTCCTGTTCCCTCTCCTCATCCTGTGCCTCCTGCCTCATCCTGTGCCCTTTCCTCATCCCTTACCTCCAGCCTAATCCTGTGTCCCCTCCTCATCCTGTGCCTCCTGCCTCATCCTGTGCCCTTTCCTCATCCCTTACCTCCAGCCTAATCCTGTGTCCCCTCCTCATCCTGTGCCTCCTGCCTTATCCTGTGCCCTCTCCTCATCCTGTGCCTCCTGCTTCATCCTGTGCCTCCTGCCTCATCCTGTGCCCTCTCCTCATCCTGTGCCTCTGGCCTAATCCTGTGTCCCCTCCTCATCCCGTGCCTCCTGCTTCATCCTGTGCCTCCTGCCTCATCCTGTGCCCTCTCCTCATCCTGTGCCTCTGGCCTAATCCTGTGTCCCCTCCTCATCCCGTGCCTCCTGCTTCATCCTGTGACCTCTCCTCATCCTGTGCCTCCTGCTTCATCCTGTGCCCTTTCCTCATCCCTTACCTTCGGCCTAATCCTGTGTCCCCTCCTCATCTTGTGCCTCCTGCCTAATCCTGTGCCCTTTCCTCATCCTATGCCTCCTGCCTAATCCTGTGCCCTCTCCTCATCCTGTGCCTCCTGCCTCATCCTGTGCCTCCTGCTTCATCCTGTGCCCTTTCCTCATCCCTTACCTAATCCTGTGTCCCCTCCTCATCCTGTGCCTCCTGCCTCATCATGTGCCTTCTCCTCATCCTGTTACCTCTCCTCATCCTGTGCCTCCTGCTTCATACTGTGCCCTTTCCTCATCCCTTACCTCTGGCCTAATCCTGTGTCCCCTCCTCATCCTGTGCTATCTCATCATCCTGTGCCTCCTGCTTCATCCTGTGACCTCTCCTCATGCCTTACCTCCTGCCTCATCCTGTGCCCCATCCTCATCTTGTGCCTCCAGCCTCATTCTGTGCACAATATATCTTTTCCATCCTTCCTGACCCCAGGAGCTCACAATCTAATCTCCCTATCTCACACAATGTGTCACCCCCCCATCATCCCTGACCCGGGACACATTTGTGGTATATTCAGAGCTCACATTGACGATTCCTCTGTGTGCTGTGGCGGTGTTGGCTCTGCAGCTGGCGGTGCCTAGTAACAGCTGGGATGTGACAGGTCATCTGGCGCTGTTCCGATGCCGGGCAGCGCAGGTCCACTGGGATCGCCAGGCTCGCTGCCTCTGTCTGCGCATCGCTCTTGTTTACGCTAATTAAAACAAATGTGATTCCTCATCCGACCTCGGCATCCCCCGGTGACGGCTCAGACCTTCCCTGCAATCCAATAAGGCTGACGGGAAAGTTTACTTTTTGTTTTGGGTTTTTTCCATTCACTCTTGCTCTGTAGCAATGATGGAGGATGCCAACCACGGCGTGGCACAGTGATGGGTGTGACTGAAGGCAAATCCTGTAGTCACCTCCGTCATTTATTTATAGGCTGGAGACATATTGTGCTGCTCTGAAGAGGCGACTCAGCTGCTCCGCACCACAATCCAGACAACCCTGCCCCACACCACAATCCAGACCACCCTGCCCCGCACCACAATCCAGACCACCCTGCCCCATGCCACAATCCAGACCACCCTGCCCCACACCACAATCCAGACCACCCTGCCCCGCACCACAATCCAGACCACCCTGCCCCGCACCACAATCCAGACCACCCTGCCCCGCACCACAATCCAGACCACCCTGCCCCACACCACAATCCAGACCACCCTGCCCCACACCACAATCCAGACCACCCTGCCCCACACCACAATCCAGACCACGCTGCCCCACACCACAATCCAGACCACCCTGCCCCACACCACAATCCAGACCACGCTGCCCCACACCACCATCCAGACCACCCTGCTCCACACCACAATCCAGACCACCCTGCCCCACACCACAATCCAGACCACCCTGCCCCACACCACAATCCAGACCACCCTGCCCCACACCACAATCCAGACCACCCTGCCCCACACCACAATCCAGACCACCCTGCCCCACACCACAATCCAGACCACGCTGCCCCACACCACCATCCAGACCACCCTGCTCCACACCACAATCCAGACCACCCTGCCCCACACCACAATCCAGACCACCCTGCCCCACACCACAATCCAGACCACCCTGCCCCACACCACAATCCAGACCACCCTGCCCCGCACCACAATCCAGACCACCCTGCCCCACACCACAATCCAGACCACCCTGCCCCACACCACAATCCAGACCACCCTGCCCCACACCACAATCCAGACCACCCTGCCCCACACCACAATCCAGACCACCCTGCCCCACACCACAATCCAGACCACCCTGCCCCGCACCACAATCCAGACCACCCTGCCCCACACCACAATCCAGACCACCCTGCCCCACACCACAATCCAGACCACCCTGCCCCACACCACAATCCAGACCAACCTGCCCTGCACCACAATCCAGACCACCCTGCCCCGCACCACAATTCAGACCACCCTGCCCTGCACCACAATCCAGACCACCCTTCTCCGCACCACAATCCAGACCAACCTGCCCTGCACCACAATCCAGACCACCCTGCCCCGCACCACAATCCAGACCACCCTGCCCCGCACCACAATCCAGACCACCCTGCCCCGCACCACAATCCAGACCACCCTGCCCCGCACCATAATCCAGACCACCCTGCCCCGCACCACAATCCAGACCACCCTGCCCCGCACCACAATCCAGACCACCCTGCCCCGCACCACAATCCAGACCACCCTGCCCCGCACCACAATCCAGACTACCCTGCCCCGCACCACAATCCAGACCACCCTGCCCCGCACCACAATCCAGACCACCCTGCCCCGCACCACAATCCAGACCACCCTGCCCCGCACCACAATCCAGACCACCCTGCCCCGCACCACAATCCAGACCACCCTGCCCCGCACCACAATCCAGACCACCCTGCCCCGCACCACAATCCAGACCAACCTGCCCCGCACCACAATCCAGACCACCCTGCCCCGCACCACAATCCAGACCACCCTGCCCCGCACCACAATCCAGACCACCCTGCCCCGCACCACAATCCAGACCACCCTGCCCCACACCACAATCCAGACCACCCTGCTCCGCACCACAATCCAGACCACCCTGCCCCGCACCACAATCCAGACCACCCTGCCCTGCACCACAATCCAGACCAACCTGCCCCGCACCACAATCCAGACCACCCTGCCCCGCACCACAATCCAGACTACCTTGCCCCGCACCACAATCCAGACCAACCTGCCCCACACCACAATCCAGACCACCCTGCCCCACACCACAATCCAGACCACCCTGCCCCACACCACAATCCAGACCACCCTGCCCCACACCACAATCCAGACCACCCTGCTCCGCACCACAATCCAGACCACCCTGCCCCGCACCACAATCCAGACCACCCTGCCCTGCGCCACCAGTACTGAAATAACCTCTATATATTACATCATATGTGATGATATCAGCCGCTCCTCTTATAACGCTCCAGTACTGATATAACCTCTATATATTACATCATATGTGATATCAGCTGCTCCTCTTATAACGCTCCAGTACTGATATAATCTCTATATATTACATCATATGTGATGATATCAGCCGCTCCTCTTATAACGCTCCAGTACTGATATAACCTCTATATATTACATCATATGTGATGATATCAGCCGCTCCTATTATAACGCTCCAGTACTGATATAACCTCTATATATTACATCATATGTGATGATATCAGCCGCTCCTCTTATAACGCTCCAGTACTGAAATAACCTCTATATATTACATCATATGTGACTGATATCAGCCGCTCCTCTTATAACGCTCCAGTACTGATATAACCTCTATATATTACATCATATGTGATGATATCAGCCGCTCCTCTTATAACGCTCCAGTACTGATATAATCTCTATATATTACATCATATGTGATATCAGCCGCTCCTCTTATAACGCTCCAGTACTGATATAACCTCTATATATTACATATGTGATGATATCAGCCGCTCCTCTTATAATGCTCCAGTAATTTTATATTTTTATATTTCTTTTATGCAGCTAGGTGGCGCCATACACAATCCAGTACAGAGCTCCCTGTTGGGCTTCTCGTCGGTCAGCACCTCATTGCCTCAGGGATATTTATGGGTATGTTAAGTCTCTTTTTGTGTTATTCCATTAACTACTATGTCTTCTACTCCATTCACATCCAGAGCTGCATTCACAATTCTACCACCTCTTGTGCAATGATACAAACCTTAACAAATTAGCCATCGGGACACCCCCCACCTCTTCCAGAGTGCGTAGGTCTAATACCCTAATACAGTGTTTCCCAACCAGGGTGCCTTCAGCTGTTGCAAAACTTAAACTCCCAGCATGCTTGAGGCACACAGCTTGAGGCACACTTGTTGGGAAACACTTCCCCAATATATTACTATCTGTATGTAGGAATTTTTAGTACCAGAGAGTAAAGAGGATACCAGCAACATAGTGAATACAGCTCAGTATGTGAGTATAAGATACCAGATAAGTAAAGCAACATATTATGTGTGGATTTATCTCATAAAATGTTATTTCTTCTTATCTTTCCTTACAGGTTGGTGGAGGTCAGCAGGATGGCGCTGGTCAGATCCAGATCTTCTCCTTGAACCACACCGCGCCAAGGATGCTTAAAGCCTTTCCGCTGCCGTCTCGTGTGTTGTGTGTGGAGAACGTGAGCAGTAGATTGAGTGACGAGGGCTCAGAGAATGAAGAAGACTATGTGTCCGCTCCGGTGCAGCCGGCCGTGTGCGTAGGCCTCCAGGATGGAAGGTGAGAAGGCACTGAGGGGTGGGATGCTTCTGTAGGCTTCAGGGCAGGATGCAGGACCTTCTGTAGACTTCATTATGGGATGCAGGACTTCTGTAGACTTCAGTGTGGGATGCAGGACTTCTGTAGACTTCAGTGTGGGATGCAGGACTTCTGTAGACTTCAGTGTGGGATGCAGGACTTCTGTAGACTTCAGTGTGGGATGCAGGACTTCTGTAGACTTCAGTGTGGGATGCGGGACTTCTATAGACTTCAGTGTGGGATGCAGGACTTCTGTAGACTTCAGTGTGGGATGCAGGACTTCTGTAGACTTCAGTGTGGGATGCAGGACTTCTATATACTTCAGTGTGGGATGCAGGACCTTCTGTAGACTTCAGTGTGGGATGCAGGACTTCTATATACTTCAGTGTGGGATGCAGGACCTTCTGTAGAGTTCAGTGTGGGATGCAGGACTTCTGTAGACTTCAGTGTGGGATGCAGGACCTTCTGTAGACTTCAGTGTGGGATGCAGGACCTTCTGTAGACTTCAGTGTGGGATGCGGGACTTCTATAGACTTCAGTGTGGGATGCAGGACTTCTGTAGACTTCAGTGTGGGATGCAGGACTTCTGTAGACTTCAGTGTGGGATGCAGGACTTCTATATACTTCAGTGTGGGATGCAGGACCTTCTGTAGACTTCAGTGTGGGATGCAGGACTTCTATATACTTCAGTGTGGGATGCAGGACCTTCTGTAGAGTTCAGTGTGGGATGCAGGACCTTCTGTAGACTTCAGTGTGGGATGCAGGACCTTCTGTAGACTTCAGTGTGGGATGCAGGACTTCTATATACTTCAGTGTGGGATGCAGGACTTCTGTAGAGTTCAGTGTGGGATGCAGGACCTTCTGTAGAGTTCAGTGTGGGATGCAGGACCTTCTGTAGACTTCAGTGTGGGATGCAGGACTTCTATATACTTCAGTGTGGGATGCAGGACCTACTGTAGACTTCAGTGTGGGATGCAGGACCTTCTGTAGAGTTCAGTGTGGGATGCAGGACCTTCTGTAGACTTCAGTGTGGGATGCAGGACTTCTATATACTTCAGTGTGGGATGCAGGACCTTCTGTAGACTTCAGTGTGGGATGCAGGACTTCTATATACTTCAGTGTGGGATGCAGGACCTACTGTAGACTTCAGTGTGGGATGCAGGACCTTCTGTAGACTTCAGTGTGGGATGCAGGACTTCTGTAGAGTTCAGTGTGGGATGCAGGACCTTCTGTAGACTTCAGTGTGGGATGCAGGACTTCTATATACTTCAGTGTGGGATGCAGGACCTTCTGTAGACTTCAGTGTGGGATGCAGGACTTCTATATACTTCAGTGTGGGATGCAGGACTTCTGTAGAGTTCAGTGTGGGATGCAGGACCTTCTGTAGAGTTTAGTGTGGGATGCAGGACCTTCTGTAGACCTCAGTGTGGGATGTGGGACCTTTTGTAGACTTCCGTGTGGGATGTGGGACCTTCTGTAGACTTCAGTGTGGGATGCAGGACCTTCTGTAGACTTCAGTGTGGGATGCAGGACTTCTATATACTTCAGTGTGGGATGCAGGACTTCTGTAGAGTTCAGTGTGGGATGCAGGACCTTCTGTAGAGTTCAGTGTGGGATGCAGGACCTTCTGTAGACCTCAGTGTGGGATGTGGGACCTTTTGTAGACTTCCGTGTGGGATGTGGAACCTTCTGTAGACTTCAGTGTGGGATGCAGGACCTTCTGTAGACTTCAGTGTGGGATGCAGGACCTTCTGTAGACTTCAGTGTGGGATGCAGGACCTTCTGTAGACTTCAGGGTGGGATGCAGGACCTTCTGTAGACTTCAGGGTGGGATGCAGGACCTTCTGTAGACTTCATTATGGGCTGCAGGACCTTCTGTAGTCTTTAGGGTCATGGTCATGGTCAGAAACCCTTGAAGCTCCCAAATAACCTGAGATGGTCACTCTTCTTCTGCTAACCCCCAGTTCACTGCTTCTTCCCTTCAGTATAATGGTGTACAGCAGTGTGGACACCGGCTCCACCTGTCTGATGGCCCTAAGGAGCCCGGACCTGCAGCCTGTCCTCTGTCTCCGGCATAGCCCCAACTACCTGTGTGCAGGACTGCAAGATGGCACCTTAGCACTGTACCCCCAAAACCAAGGTAAGATGCCAGCACCAGCTCCCCTGGACTAATATATAGCCACATGTTATCTACCAAAAACAAGTCTCAGTATCAAAGGAGAGGATAAGAAATCCTCAAAACATTGTCACGCTGACACCTAGGGTAGAAGATAATGACACGTGGGGTACTGGATGATAACACTTGGGGTACAGGATGATGACACTTGGGGTACAGGATGATAACACTTGGGGTACAGGATGATGACACTTGGGGTACAGGATGATAATACTTGGGGGTACAGGGTAATGGCACTTGGGGTACAGGATGATGACACTTGGGGTACAGGATGATGACACTTGGGGTACAGGATGATGACACTTGGGGTACAGGATGATGACACTTGGGGTACAGGATGATGACACTTGGGGTACAGGATGATAATACTTGGGGGTACAGGATAATGACACTTGGGGTACAGGATGATAACACTTGGGGGTACAGGATGATAACACTTGGGGGTACAGGATAATGACACTTGGAGTACAGGATGATGACACTTGGGGGTACAGGATGATGACACTTGGGGGTACAGGATGATGACACTTGGGGGTACAGGATGATAAGACTTGGGGGTACAGGATAATGACACGGGGTACAGGATAATGACACTTGGAGTACAGGATGATGACACTTGGGGGTACAGGATGATGACACTTGGGGGTACAGGATGATAAGACTTGGGGGTACAGGATGATGACACTTGGGGTACAGGATGATGACACTTGGGGAACAGGATGATGACACTTGGGGTACAGGATGATGACACTTGGGGGTACAGGATGATGACACTTGGGGGTACAGGATGATGACACTTGGGGGTACAGGATGATGACACTTGGGGCTACAGGATGATAAGACTTGGGGCTACAGGATGATGACACTTGGGGTACAGGATGATGACACTTGGGGTACAGGATGATGACTCTTGGGGTACAGGACAGTCACACATGGTGTCCTGGTATGAGTTGTTCCCTCTTCTCTCCTATCAGGTGGCCTATGGGACCCTGAGAACCTCTCCACGGTGCGGGTTGGTACCAGTCCGGTGCGGGCCCTGGTGTCCCTGGATGACTGTTTGTGGGCAAGTTGCAGGAATCGGGTGAATGTGTTGGAACTGGATCCCCTCAAAGTGCAGGTAACCCCCAATCCCCCCTCACTGCCCTCAGTGAGTGGTCCTGGGGCTGCCGTCAGTGAAGGGTTAATGTCCCCTTCCCCGGGGTGCGCTCCTCGCCGGCCGCTCACTCTATTATTTACCTCACTTCTGCACTTGCATATTTTAACGTCCAAACTGAGTTTGCATCTATTAAAGCTCATAACTCAGCTGCTGGCGCTTCCTGATGAATAATACATCGCGGCATGGCGTTATCGAAGGCGCACACACTGACCGCCGCTGTAAAATATGCAGCAGGAGCAGAGCATGGTGGGTAAAAGGAGATATGTAAATGGCCGCCTATCTGTAATAAATGGCGCTCAGGGTTGTGCAGATAGCGAGCGTCGTGGAACTCCGCAGCAAGCGGCGAATAGTAATGGAACGTAAACATCGCAGCTCATAGCGCACGCAGGGGGCTTTTTACAGTGAGCCCCCCAACCAACAAACAGCAAAATAGATGTGGCATCACACAGCGAGACCCCCGCCCTATAATCTCCTTCATCAAGGGGGCAGTCCTAAGCGAGACCCCCGCCCTACAATCAGCATCATCAAGGGGGCAGTCCTAAGCGAGACCCCCGCCCTACAATCAACGACATCGAGGGGGCAGTCCTAAGCGAGGCCCCCACCGTACAATCAGCATCATCGAGGGGGCAGTCCTATTCGAGACCCCCGCCCTACAATCAATGACATCGAGGGGGCAGTCCTAAGCAAGACCCCCACCCTACAATCAACGACATCGAGGGGGCAGTCCTAAGCGAAACCCCCGCCCTACAATCAGCATCATCGAGGGGGCAGTCCTAAGCGAGACCCCTGCCCTACAATCAGCATCATCGAGGGGGCATTCCTCAGCGAGACCCCCACCCTACAATCAGCATCATCGAGGGGGCAGTCCTAAGCGAGACCCCCGCCCTACAATCAGCATCATCGAGGGGGCAGTCCTAAGCGAGACCCCTGCCCTACAATCAGCATCATCGAGGGGGCAGTCCTAAGCGAGACCCCCGCCCTACAATCAGCATCATCGAGGGGGCAGTCCTAAGCGAGACCCCTGCCCTACAATCAGCATCATCGAGGGGGCATTCCTCAGCGAGACCCCCACCCTACAATCAGCATCATCGAGGGGGCAGTCCTAAGCGAGACCCCCACCCTACAATCAGCATCATCGAGGGGGCAGTCCTAAGCAAGACCCCCGCCCTACAATCAGCATCATCGAGGGGGCAGTCCTCAGCAAGACCCCCACCCTACAATCAGCATCATCGAGGGGGCAGTCCTAAGCGAGACCCCCGCCCTACAATCAGCATCATCGAGGGGACAGTCCTCAGAAAGATCCCCGCCCTACTATCTCCTTCATAGAGCGGGTAGTCCTTAGTAAGATCCCCGCCCTACAATCAGTCCTCAACAAGACTCCACCCCCCCCCCCCTACAATCGGTGTCATAGAGGGGGCAGTCCTCAGCGAGGTCCCCGTCCTACAATCAGCCTTATAGAGGGGGCAGTTTACAGCGAGGTCCCCGTCCTACAATCAGCCTTATAGAGGGGGCAGCCCACAGTGAGGCCCCCATCCTACAATCAGCCTTATAGAGGGGGCAGCTCACAGAGAGGTCCCCATCCTACAATCAGCCTTATAGAGGGGGCAGCCCACAGCGAGGTCCCTGTCCTACAATCAGCGTCATAGAGGGAGCAGCCCACAGCGAGGTCCCTGTCCTACAATCAGCCTTATAGAGGGGGCAGCTCACAGTAAGGTCCCTGTCCTACAATCAGCCTTATAGAGGGGGCAGCTCACAGCGAGGCCCCTGTCCTACAATCAGCCTTATAGAGTTGGCAGCCCACAGCGAGGTCCCTGTCCTACAATCAGCCTTATAGAGGGGGCAGCTCACAGTAAGGTCCCTGTCCTACAATCAGCCTTATAGAGGGGGCAACCCACAGCGAGGTCCCTTTCCTACAATCAGCCTTATAGAGGGGGCAGCTCACAGCGAGGTCCCTGTCCTACAATCAGCCTTATAGAGGGGGCAGCTCACAGTAAGATCCCTGTCCTACAATCAGCCTTATAGAGGGGGCAACCCACAGCGAGGTCCCTTTCCTACAATCAGCCTTATAGAGGGGGCAGCTCACAGCGAGGTCCCTGTCCTACAATCAGCCTTATAGAGTTGGCAGCCCACAGCGAGGTCCCTGTCCTACAATCGGCCTTATAGAGGGGGCAGCTCACAGTAAGGTCCCTGTCCTACAATCAGCCTTATAGAGGGGGCAGCTCACAGCGAGGCCCCTGTCCTACAATCAGCCTTATAGAGTTGGCAGCCCACAGCGAGGTCCCTGTCCTACAATCAGCCTTATAGAGGGGGCAGCTCACAGTAAGGTCCCTGTCCTACAATCAGCCTTATAGAGGGGGCAACCCACAGCGAGGTCCCTGTCCTACAATCAGCCTTATAGAGGGGGCAGCTCACAGCGAGGTCCCTGTCCTACAATCAGCGTCATAGAGGGGGCAGCCCACAGCGAGGTCCCTGTCCTACAATCAGCGTCATAGAGGGGGCAGCCCACAGCGAGGTCCCTGTCCTACAATCAGCGTCATAGAGGGGGCAGCTCACAGCGAGGTCCCTGTCCTACAATCAGCGTCATAGAGGGGGCAGCCCACAGCGAGGTCCCTGTCCTACAATCAGCGTCATAGAGGGGGCAGCCCACAGCGAGGTCCCTGTCCTACAATCAGCGTCATAGAGGGGGCAGCTCACAGCGAGGTCCCTGTCCTACAATCAGCGTCATAGAGGGGGCAGCCCACAGCGAGGTCCCTGTCCTACAATCAGCGTCATAGAGGGGGCAGCCCACAGCGAGGTCCCCGTCCTACAATCCTCTTCATAGAGGTGGAGGTCTAGAGCAATATAACTTAGGGGTATTTGAAACCTAAAAAATAAGAGTTCAAACAAGACCTAAATTGAAAAAGTATAAATCTTTATTGAACGCATATTTAGTTAAAAACATGTATTATGCAGCAATGGAGAAGAGACAAAATGGGCGTCCGATACAAAGAAAGGGGCTAAAATGGTTACTAAGAATTTATGAAAAGAAGCAAATCATCCGAGCACAAATAATAGATTTACATATGTACTACGTATATTATTATTATTGCTAATTGTACATATGTAAATCTATTATTTGTGCTCGGATGATTTGCTTCTTTTCATAAATTCTTAGTAACCATTTTAGCCCCTTTCTTTGTATCGGACGCCCATTTTGCATAATACAGTGGTCCCTCAAGTTACAATATTAATCGGTTCGGGGACGACCATTGTATGTTGAAACCATTGTATGTTGAGACCAGAACTCTATGGAAACCTGGTAATTGGTTCTGAAGCCACCAAAATGTCATCCAAAAAATAGGGAAAAAAGTGAGGATTAAAGAAAAATTAGTAGAAAACTAATAGAAATAAAGCAAATCCTTATATATAAAAGTAATAAAGATCTGCTGGGAGCTGTAATCACTGTCTATGTCAGTGTTTCCCAACCAGGGTGCCTCCAGCTGTTGCAAAACAAACTCTCAGCATGCCCGGACAGTGTCCCAAATGGAGCCACCCTTACCTGGTGTCCAAGGGAGCAGCTAACCCTGGCACAGGTAAGGAGTAGTACAGAACTTGTAGTTCCTCCCTGTACTGTAGGGGGCGCTACCAGACACCAGTCAGTGTATACACTTCAGTAATGCAGGTAAAGAGTACAGAACATGTAATACCTCCCTGTACTGTAGGGGCGCTACCAGACACCAGTCAGTACATACACTTCAGTAATACAGGTAAAGAGTACAGAACATGTAATACCTCCCTGTACTGTAGGGGGCGCTACCAGACACCAGTCAGTACATACACTTCAGTAATACAGGTAAAGAGTACAGAACATGTAATACCTCCCTGTACTGTAGGGGCGCTACCAGACACCAGTCAGTACATACACTTCAGTAATACAGGTAAAGAGTACAGAACATGTAATACCGCCCTGTACTGTAGGGGGCGCTACCAGACACCAGTCAGTGCATACACTTCAGTAATACAGGTAAAGAGTACAGAACATGTAATACCTCCCTGTACTGTAGGGGGCGCTACCAGACACCAGTCAGTGCATACACTTCAGTAATACAGGTAAAGAGTACAGAACATGTAATACCTCCCTGTACTGTAGGGGGCGCTACCAGACACCAGTCAGTGCATACACTTCAGTAATACAGGTAAAGAGTACAGAACATGTAATACCTCCCTGTACTGTAGGGGGCGATACCAGACACCAGTCAGTGCATACACTTCAGTAATACAGGTAAAGAGTACAGAACATGTAATACCTCTCTGTACTGTAGGGGGCGCTACCAGACACCAATCAGTGCATACACTTCAGTAATACAGGTAAAGAGTACAGAACATGTAATACCTCCCTGTACTGTAGGGGGCGATACCAGACACCAGTCAGTGCATACACTTCAGTAATACAGGTAAAGAGTACAGAACATGTAATACCTCCCTGTACTGTAGGGGGCGATACCAGACACCAGTCAGTGCATACACTTCAGTAATACAGGTGATTTACCAGTAAAATGCCCATTCTGATTGGTTGGTTCTTCCAGTCATTGACATGTCTCACAGATCTGTACTGTCTGTACATTGTTTGTTGAGTCTGGTTCCAAGTTACAATGGTCCAGAAAAGACCATTGTATGTTGAAACTATTGTAAGTTGAGGCCATTGTAAGTTGAGGGATCACTGTACATGTTTTTAACTAAATATGTGTTCAATAAGGATCAATTTCGGTCTTGTTTGAACTCTTATTTTTTAGGTTTCCTATGTATATTTTGGAGTTCCCCTGTTGTGGACAGGATTTGGGGCACTCCCTTATAGGGGTCATGATGACACAAGGGAGACATTTTTGCGATAGACTAGAAGCGTATGACATAACTTAGGGGTAGTGGTATTTTGTGAGAATTGTAACCTAGCGTTGTTCCTCAGCCCGTGGCTCTCCAGCTATTGCAAAACTACAACTCCCAACTCGCCTTTGGCTGTCAGGGCATGCTGGGAGTTGTAGTTTTGCAGCAGATAACTTGCCACAGATTAGGGAACACTGACTTATAAATGCAAAATTCTCTCAACTGGAAACCGAGCCAATAATGGTGCGCTTCCCCTTTAAGAAGTCATGTCCCGCACTCGTGCGGTGCTCTGGATTTTCCAGGATTTTATCGGCACTGAACAGAATAGAAGCAGCCGGCCGTGCCCCCCCCAACCCCGCCCCCCTTTCCATCCTCTTTTGGGAAATTGGTTGTACGCCGGCGTCATGCTTAGTAACCGCACTAGGAATGGCGCTCTGCTCCATTGACTTTGGTCGCTGCATCTCGCGGTAATGACACGGTCACACTTTACTGCAGGAACAATTGTAACCAGGATTTAATTATAAGTATTGATTATCCGGGAGATGTTTGGGGGGTGAATTAATTCGTGCCCACGTCTCTGCGCCCCAGGGGTCCCACGTGAAGAACATGGAGGGTGAAATGATCTTGTCTTGTGGAGCAGTGAGTAAGAGCGGGATGTGGTGTATACGGTATATTTTATGTTCTCCGTTCTGTCTCCCTCCCCCCCCTACAGAGTTTTGAGGCCATACAGGATGAGGGAATGAGTGTGACCCACATGATCCGAGCGGGCGCCGGGGTGTGGATGGCGTTCTCCGAGGGTTCGTCGTTACGTCTTTTCCACACAGAGACCCTGGAACTATTGCAAGAAATTAACATTTCCACCCGGACGCTGCAGCTGCCAGGTAACGTTCTGCGGGGCCCGTATTATTGGCAATACTGTGGGTCATTGCGTGACTCTGTTCACACCCAGAGCTGTATCCACAATCTGCAGAACAGTCAAAACAGGACCCCTGAGCTAAGATCTGATATGACCTCCCACAATAACCAGCAGCTCTGCCTGTAACAGCAGAATAATGAGTGCAGCTCTGGAGGTGACTGAAGTATAAGATGTAACAACTGAATGGTGAAAGCAGCCCTGAAGGTGAATGGAGGATAAGACCTGATGTAACAGCAGAATAGTGAGTGCAGCTCTGGAGGATAAGACCTGATGTAACAGCAGAATAGTGAGTGCAGCTCTGGGGGATAAGACATGATGTAACAGCAGAATAGTGAGTGCAGCTCTGGAGGATAAGACCTGATGTAACAACAGAATAGTGAGTGCAGCACTGGAGGTGACTGGAGAATAAGACATGATGTAACCGCAGAATAGTGAGTGCAGCTCTGGAAGATAAGACATGATGTAACAGCAGAATAGTGAGTGCAGCTCTGGAGGATAAGACATGATGTAACAGCAGAATAGTGAGTGCAGCTCTGGAGGATAAGACATTATGTAACAGCAGAATAGTGAGTACAGCTGTGGAGGATAAGACATGATGTAACAGCAGAATAGTGAGTGCAGCTCTGGGGGTGACTGGAGAATAAGACATGATGTAACTGCAGAATAGTGAGTGCAGCTCTGGAGGATAAGACATGATGTAACAGCAGAATAGTGAGTGCAGCTCTGGAAGATAAGACATGATGTAACAGCAGAATAGTGAGTGCAGCTCTGGAGGATAAGACATGATGTAACAGCAGAATAGTGAGTGCAGCTCTGGAGGATAAGACATTATGTAACAGCAGAATAGTGAGTACAGCTGTGGAGGATAAGACATGATGTAACAGCAGAATAGTGAGTGCAGCTCTGGGGGTGACTGGAGGATAAGACCTGATGTAGCAGCAGAATAGTGAGTGCAGCTCTGGACGTGACTAGAGGATAAGACCTGATGTAACAGCAGAATAGTGAGTGCAGCTCTGGAGGATAAGACATGATGTAACAGCAGAATAGTGAGTGCAGCTCTGGAGGATAAGACATGATGTAACAGCAGAATAGTAAGTGCAGCTCTGGAGGATAATAAATGATGTAACAGCAGAATAGTAAGTGCAGCTCTGGGGGTGACTGGAGGATAAGACATGATGTAACAGCAGAATAGTGAGTGCAGCTCTGGAGGTGACTGGAGGATAAGACCTGATGTAACAGCAGAATAGTGAGTGCAGCTCTGGAGGTGACTGGAGGATAAGACATGATGTAACAGCAGAATAGTGAGTGCAGCTCTGGAGGTGACTGGAGGATAAGATCTCACTTTTATTCCGTGTGACAGGTTAGGACATTCAGTGGATTTCCCTGTGGATTGTGGCATGGAGTCCACGTGTATTCCACATCACAATCTGCATGAACTCTGACCCTAACTGCAGCCCAAATCTCGGACGGTGAAGGTTTCCACACACAGATGGGGGGTTGTGTATCCGGGAGGCAGATTAGTCCTATATTATGGGGACATCCACGTCTGTTGTATCACGATCGGATACAATCACCACATCAGTGCGTTTCTCTGCAGCCGGTATGAGGGGGTCCGGTTACTGATCCTGTATCCTCCTCCGGTCCGAGCCCCCAGGACCCTGCAGGAGTCAGATGTTGGGAGTAAGAGGAGAGATAATCAGGGAGATGTCAGCGCTGTGTGTCTGGGGGTGGGCTGCGGGGGCCGCACTATATATGGGACAGATTGGACACCGCCTCCAGGTGATGACTGAGCTTAATCCGAGCTGACGCCCCCAACATGTTACTCTCTGGCCGAGCGTCTGTAAAATCTCCATAATAATCCATCAGGAAAGTAACGAGAACCATGTGACTCTCTCCCCACAGGGCAGAAGAATCCGCAGGTCACCACTCTTCTGATATGCCAGGGCTCACTGTGGGTGGGCACACACCTGGGCATCCTCATCACCTTACCTGTGCCAAAGCTGGAGGGAATCCCCAAAATCACAGGTAAGAAGGATTGATCAGATACCCCCCCCCCCCCCAGATATCTTATATGGATCCCCCATAATACACTGCTCTATGACCTATAACCCATAATGCACTGCTCTATGACCTATAACCCATAATACACTGCTCTATGACATATAACCCACAATGCACTGCTCTATGACCTATATCCCATAATACACTGCTCTATGACCTATAACCCATAATACACTGCTCTATGACATATAACCCACAATGCACTGCTCTATGACATATAACCCATAATACACTGCTCTATGACATATAACCCACAATGCACTGCTCTATGACATATAACCCACAATACACTGCTCTATGACCTATAACCCACAATGCACTGCTCTATGACCTATAACCCACAATGCACTGCTCTATGACATATAACCCACAATGCACTGCTCTATGACCTATAACCCACAATGCACTGCTCTATGACCTATAACCCACAATGCACTGCTCTATGACATATAACCCACAATACACTGCTCTATGACCTATAACCCACAATGCACTGCTCTATGACATATAACCCACAATACACTGCTCTATGACCTATAACCCATAATGCACTGCTCTATGACCTATAACCCACAATGCACTGCTCTATGACATATAACCCACAATGCACTGCTCTATGACCTATAACCCACAATGCACTGCTCTATGACATATAACCCACAATGCACTGCTCTATGACATATAACACACAATGCACTGCTCTATGACCTATAACCCACAATGCACTGCTCTATGACCTATAACCCACAATGCACTGCTCTATGACATATAACCCACAATGCACTGCTCTATGACATATAACACACAATGCACTGCTCTATGACCTATAACCCACAATGCACTGCTCTATGACATATAACCCACAATGCACTGCTCTATAACCCACAATGCACTGCTCTATGACCTATAACCCACAATGCACTGCTCTATGACATATAACCCACAATACACTGCTCTATGACCTATAACCCACAATGCACTGCTCTATGACATATAACCCACAATACACTGCTCTATGACCTATAACCCATAATGCACTGCTCTATGACCTATAACCCACAATGCACTGCTCTATGACATATAACCCACAATGCACTGCTCTATGACCTATAACCCACAATGCACTGCTCTATGACATATAACCCACAATGCACTGCTCTATGACATATAACACACAATGCACTGCTCTATGACCTATAACCCACAATGCACTGCTCTATGACCTATAACCCACAATGCACTGCTCTATGACCTATAACCCACAATACACTGCTCTATGACCTATAACCCACAATGCACTGCTCTATGACCTATAACACACAATGCACTGCTCTATGACCTATAACCCACAATGCACTGCTCTATGACCTATAACCCACAATGCACTGCTCTATGACATATAACCCACAATGCACTGCTCTATGACCCACAATGCACTGCTCTATGACCTATAACCCACAATGCACTGCTCTATGACATATAACCCACAATGCACTGCTCTATGACCTATAACCCACAATGCACTGCTCTATGACATATAACCCACAATGCACTGCTCTATGACATATAACACACAATGCACTGCTCTATGACCTATAACCCACAATGCACTGCTCTATGACCTATAACCCACAATGCACTGCTCTATGACCTATAACCCACAATACACTGCTCTATGACCTATAACCCACAATGCACTGCTCTATGACCTATAACACACAATGCACTGCTCTATGACCTATAACCCACAATGCACTGCTCTATGACCTATAACCCACAATGCACTGCTCTATGACATATAACCCACAATGCACTGCTCTATGACCTATAACACACAATGCACTGCTCTATGACCTATAACCCACAATGCACTGCTCTATGACCTATAACCCACAATGCACTGCTCTATGACATATAACACACAATGCACTGCTCTATGACATATAACCCACAATGCACTGCTCTATGACCTATAACCCACAATACACTGCTCTATGACCTATAACCCACAATACACTGCTCTATGACATATAACCCACAATGCACTGCTCTATGACCTATAACCTACAATACACTGCTCTATGACATATAACCCACAATGCACTGCTCTATGACCTGTAACCCACAATGCACTGCTCTATGACATATAACCCACAATGCACTGCTCTATGACATATAACACACAATGCACTGCTCTATGACCTATAACCCACAATGCACTGCTCTATGACCTATAACCCACAATGCACTGCTCTATGACCTATAACCCACAATGCACTGCTCTATGACCTATAACCCACAATGCACTGCTCTATGACATATAACCCACAATGCACTGCTCTATGACATATAACACACAATGCACTGCTCTATGACCTATAACCCACAATGCACTGCTCTATGACCTATAACCCACAATGCACTGCTCTATGACCTATAACCCACAATGCACTGCTCTATGACATATAACCCACAATGCACTGCTCTATGACCTATAACCCACAATGCACTGCTCTATGACCTATAACCCATAATACACTGCTCTATGACCTATAACCCACAATGCACTGCTCTATGACCTATAACCCACAATGCACTGCTCTATGACCTATAACCCACAATGCACTGCTCTATGACCTATAACCCACAATGCACTGCTCTATGACATATAACCCACAATGCACTGCTCTATGACATATAACACTCAATGCACTGCTCTATGACCTATAACCCACAATGCACTGCTCTATGACCTATAACCCACAATGCACTGCTCTATGACCTATAACCCACAATGCACTGCTCTATGACCTATAACCCACAATACACTGCTCTATGACCTATAACCCACAATACACTGCTCTATGACCTATAACCCACAATGCACTGCTCTATGACATATAACCCACAATGCACTGCTCTATGACATATAACCCACAATGCACTGCTCTATGACCTATAACCCACAATGCACTGCTCTATGACCTATAACCCACAATGCACTGCTCTATGACATATAACCCACAATGCACTGCTCTATGACCTATAACCCACAATGCACTGCTCTATGACATATAACCCACAATGCACTGCTCTATGACATATAACCCACAATGCACTGCTCTATGACATATAACCCACAATGCACTGCTCTATGACATATAACCCACAATGCACTGCTCTATGACCTATAACCTACAATACACTGCTCTATGACATATAACCCACAATACACTGCTCTATGACCTATAACCCACAATGCACTGCTCTATGACCTATAACCCACAATGCACTGCTCTATGACATATAACCCACAATGCACTGCTCTATGACCTATAACCTACAATGCACTGCTCTATGACCTATAACCCACAATGCACTGCTCTATGACCTATAACCCACAATGCACTGCTCTATGACCTATAACCCACAATGCACTGCTCTACGACATATAACCCACAATGCACTGCTCTATGACCCACAATGCACTGTTCTTTGAATTACATCCCCCAACATAACACCCGCTCTGTAGACCAGCTATACATATAACCAGTGTACATGGTGGTGAGTTCCGCCGCACATTGACCCCTCAGTCCGCCGCTCGCTCATCTTCTTTTTGGACTCTTCCTCCAGGGAAGGGGATGGTCTCTCTGAATGGCCATTGTGGGCCGGTGCAGTTCCTCACTGTGGCCTGCAGTACGATGGCCCCTGAAGCCCTGAGGACAGAGCAGGGATCATCAGACGACGTACGGGAAAGTGAGGGTGCGGCCGAAGCTAAAGACACTGCAGATGGTCAGTCCGGGGAGCCCTCCTCCTCCGATCACCTCCCGCCATCACGCCTGAAAGGGATCCTCCTCCAGTACCGGCTGCGCGGCACCTCTCACCTGCCCGGGCACCACCTGTCCGCCAGGGAAGGCTTCAGATCGGACACTTCTATAGAGACCACCGAGGAGGACGGATCTATATACGAGATGACGGACGACCCTGACGTGTGGGTCAGAAGCCGACCGTGTGCCCGGGACTCTCATCGGAAGGAGATCACCTCTGTGGTGATTATATCGGGAGGACCCGGTTATCGGAACTTTAATCCTTCCCACAGTAATGCCCACGGCAGCGGCGACACGGACAGCTCTCTCCTCATGTGGCAGCTGCCGCTCATCCTATAGCTGTTACATGGTGTTAGGTACTCGGTAATGTTTACACCCTGCAGGATCTGCCCCGGTGAGGACGAGAGGTGTCACAGGGGAGGGGGGTGACGCCTGCACCAGTCTGTCATCTGTGGGGGGGGGGGGGGCCTGTAGAGGCGGGAGGTACAAGGTTACGGTTCAAAACTGTTATTTATTAAATATATATATTATCATATACCCAAGACCTGGGGTTGGGTACACTCCTAGATGAATGTATCTAATGCTGGCTGCCCATAAACCCTGCATGTCCATAAGAGTCAGAGGACAGGATGGTCAGCAGAGAGGGACAGAAGGGTCAGCAGAGAGGGGACAGGAGGGTCAGCAGAGGGACAGGAGGGTCAGCAAAGAGGGACAGGAGGGTCAGCAAAGAGGGACAGGAGGGTCAGCAGAGAGGGACAGGAGGGTCAGCAGAGAGGGGACAGGAGGGTCAGCAGAGAGGGGACAGGAGGGTCAGCAGAGGGGGGACAGGAGGGTCAGCAGAGAGGGGACAGGAGGGTCAGCAGAGGGGGACAGAGGACGGTCAGCAGAGAGGGGACAGGAGGGTCAGCAGAGAGGGGACAGGATGGTCAGCAGAGGGGGGACAGGAGGGTCAGCAGAGAGGTAACAGGAGGGTCAGCAGAGAGGGGACAGGAGGGTCAGCAGAGAGGGGACAGGAGGGTCAGCAGAGAGGGGACAGGAGGGTCAGCAGAGAGGGGACAGGAGGGTCAGCAGAGGGGGACAGGAGGTCAGCAGAGGGGGACAGGAGGGTCAGCAGAGGGGGACAGGAGGGTCAGCAGGTGGCCATTCTCCCCATGTAGCACCTCCATCTACTAGATTTTGCAGTGTATCCAATCAACATCATAAAGGATGAAACTGATCTATGTCCCCCTCCCCACCACCTTAGACTGTGCCATACGTGGCCGCCCCCTCCCCACCACCTTAGACTGTGCCATACGTGGCCGCCCCCTCCCCACCACCTTAGACTGTGCCATACGTGGCAGCCCCCTCCCCACCACCTTAGACTGTGCCATACTTGGCAGCCCCCTCCCCACCACCTTAGACTGTGCCATACGTGGCAGCCCCCTCCCCACCACCTTAGACTGTGCCATACGTGGCAGCCCCCTCCCCACCACCTTAGACTGTGCCTTACGTGGCCGCCTCCTCCCCACCACCTTAGACTGTGCCATACGTGGCCGCCCCCTCCCCACCACCTTAGACTGTGCCATACGTGGCCGCCCCCTCCCCACCACCTTAGACTGTGCCTTACGTGGCCGCCTCCTCCCCACCACCTTAGACTGTGCCATACGTGGCCGCCTCCTCCCCACCACCTTAGACTGTGCCATACGTGGCCGCCTCCTCCCCACCACCTTAGACTGTGCCTTACGTGGCCGCCTCCTCCCCACCACCTTAGACTGTGCCATACGTGGCCGCCCCCTCCCCACCACCTTAGACGGTGCCATACATGGCAACCCCCTCCCCACCACCTTAGACTGTGCCTTACGTGGCCGCCCCCTCCCCACCACCTTAGACGGTGCCATACGTGGACACCCCCTCCCCACCACCTTAGACTGTGCCATACGTGGCCGCCCCCTCCTCACCACCTTAGACTGTGCCATACGTGGCCGCCCCCTCCCCACCACCTTAGACTGTGCCATACGTGGCCGCCCCCTCCTCACCACCTTAGACTGTGCCATACGTGGCCGCCCCCTCCCCACCACCTTAGACTGTGCCATACGTGGACACCCCCTCCCCACCACCTTAGACTGTGCCATACGTGGCCGCCCCCTCCCCACCACCTTAGACTGTGCCATACGTGGCCGCCCCCTCCTCACCACCTTAGACTGTGCCATACGTGGCCGCCCCCTCCCCACCACCTTAGACTGTGCCATACGTGGCCGCCCCCTCCCCACCACCTTAGACTGTGCCATACGTGGCCGCCCCCTCCTCACCACCTTAGACTGTGCCATACGTGGCAGCCCCCTCCCCACCACCTTAGACTGTGCCATACGTGGCCGCCCCCTCCCCACCACCTTAGACTGTGCCATACATGCCCCCCCCCCCCCCCCCTCACGTGGCCCATCACTCCTGCTGCAGACATGTGACCGCAGGTTCGGGAATCGGGTGTTTGCATCTAACGCTGCTGCTTCATTGTCTGTAGAGGGCCGTGGTGCGGGGGCAGAAGTGTTTACCAAAGGGCATTATAGTGGTGTCAGGAAGCAGCCAGCAGAACAATGAGCGCAGTTCTGGATGTGACTGGGCAATAAGACAGGATCAGCACTAGATAGATGTAAGTTATGTGTAGAGCGTGCGGCCAGCGGAAGTGCCTTACAACGGGTGGAGCCGGATAAGGGAACGGTCTATTACCTTGTTGCTGTAAAATTCTAGAATCTTCCTCAAGACTTGATCCCCCCCCCCCCCCCTCCTTTTCCTGCTGAATTGTGAGGATTGGTGTAAAGGCGCCTACATGTATGGAGAATCCAGACTGGCAGGGAAAGGGTAAGCCATGTGACGATGGCGCCATGTGACCCATGTGGGGGGGGGGGGGGTGCTTGGCATTATACAAGGACTCCATTAGCATCATGTCTGCAGACGTAATATGGAGCGGTCATGTACATATGAGTGTAAATATACAGATTTCTATGTGTACAAATGATGTATATATAATCAGCGCCAATAAACCGCCCAGATCTGACGCCCCAAAGGCTGACAATCCGCTGTCCTGTGTTCAGTATCGCCCCAAAAAAACGTAACTGGAAACGTAATGGCAGCCGTAACGTAAGCCCTTTGTTAAAGGAGTACTCCACTGCCCCAGCGTTTGGAACATTTTGATCTGAACGCTGGGTGCAGGCTGTGTGCGTTTGTGATGTCACAGCCTCACCCTCATGACGTCACACCACGCCCCCTCAATGCAAGTCTATGGGAGGGGGCGTGGCAACCGCCACGCCCCCTCCCATAGACTTGCATTGAGGGGGCATGGCTGTGACGTCACGACCCCCGCAGCCCGCACCCAGCGTTCATACAAAATGTTCCAAACGTGGGGGCAGTGGAGTACCCCTTTAACCCCTATGGTCTGTGATGTCTGCAATGAGTGCAAGCTCTTCGGACAAGTACTTGGATGTACGATAGTAATGGAAAGACACATTGTATGGAGAGACTCTATAGATACATATATTGCTTTGCTTCATCTCCCCCCTCCCCCTCGCTGCATCCACCTCTATACAATCCTATCACCAGGATGATGGGGGTGATGATTTACGGGATAAAACCGTTAAATAAAACAAGCGCCGATCTCCTTGGCCATTAACAATTTTCTACAGAGATGGTTTATTGATCTCAGCCGGTCCTTTGTGCGCTCCACCTTCACGATTTACCGCCTGCATACAGCCCCAGCGCATGATCTGCCCCCCCAAATCCTGCACCCCTGATGTTCCAGGCTGGTGTTTCCCAACCGATGACTCGTCAGCTGTAACAAAACTACAAATCCCATCATGCCACATCCATCATATATATGCACTGGAGGTGGAGGAAGCCCTGTGGTTTCCCTGTGTAAAAAGGGTAACGCATAACTGTAGTCAGACTACACAGGTTTCTGTTTGTAGTCTGTCACCATGGCGACACATAAGTTGTTACATTTATTTACATTGGATTAATTTAAATGGTTACAAAACTACTACTCCCATCATGCCACATCCACGTCACTTCTTCTTTGTGGGGGTAGGTAGTAATATTGAGTGTTTCATGTATTCAGCTTCAATGCAAACTTATGTGTCACTACGGCAACAGACTACAAGCCCTGTGTAGTTTGACCCGGCAGTCCTGTGTAAAAAGGGTAACGCATGACTGTGGTCAGACTACACGGTTCTGTTTGTAGTCTGTCACCATGGCGACACATAGGTCGTTACATTTATTTGAAAGTTTGTAAATTTTTTAGTTTTTAAATCCATTGAGGCAATAAAAATGGTTGCAAACCTTGCGAAACTACAAATCCCATCATGCCACTTCCATCATAGCGAGGAGGCCCTGGTTTCATATATTTTGCAATCATTACTTGTGTATACAGCTACTGTACAGAGCTATGTGTATCCATGTACGATCAACCGTTTCGCGTATACAGCTTTAATGCAAACTTGTGTCGCCACGGCAACAGACTACAAACAAACCCTTGTGTAGTCTGATTCTGCAGTCCTGTGTAAAAAAGGGTAATGCATAACTGTAGTCAGACTACACAGGGTTCTGTTTGTAGTCTGTCACCATGGCGACACATAAGTTGTTACATTTATTTACACTGGATTAATTTAAATGGTTGCAAAACTACAAATCCCATCATGCCCGGACAGCCTTCGGCTGTCCGGGCATGTTGGGAGTTGTAGTTTCGCAACCACAGGTTGGAGAACGTTGTCCCAGGTGAACATAAGTTTGTTCGGTTTCTCCGGAGTTCTTCCTCCTGTATTTTGCAGGGACGGGGGCGGTAGACATTGTTGGATGGCATTGTTATGTGCGTCAGGTAGGTCCTCCTGTTGTTTTGTGTAATCTCTTTCTAAATTGCTCAGCGAGTTACCTGGAAGGCGTCCAAATTACTTTTTGCATCAATGTTTATGTTACTTTCATTTAGCATAAGCTGTGCCTGCGCTGCTGCGGTGGTCTCCCTTAGGTTTGCATTGGGAGAAATGTTGGGCTTTGTAATACTGTAAAGGCCTGGAGACCAAAAAAAAGACTTGAAATAACGGAGGACGAGCAGCTCTGCAGGACGTGGACTAATGTCACAGATCGGCCCCGGCCGCCATGTATGGGATAGGAAACCGTGGGGGCCCCGCGGAGCGAGCAAAACCATAAATAAACGGTGGAGCCGTGCCAAGACTAATCGACAAACCAACATCTGCTACCGAACCTAATGTGATGTACGTAAATGAGGCTGGGGCCGGGAATGATCGGTTCTTGTACTAGATAACAACATTACGGTACTAGGATTAGTGTGATATACAGAGATGGCGCTATTACCAAAGACTGATATACTGGGGAAATCTGGAGCCGAAACTATTGGGACAAAGAAAGATGGGGGTAGAAGAATGTACGGGCACAATCCGGAGCCGAGAGATGAAGCTAGACTTATGTACGGGCACAATCCGGAGCCGAGAGATGAAGCTAGACTAATGTACGGGCACAATCCAGAGCCGAGAGATGAAGCTAGACTTATGTACGGGCACAATCCAGAGCCGAGAGATGAAGCTAGACTTATGTACGGGCACAATCCAGAGCCGAGAGATGAAGCTAGACTTATGTACGGGCACAATCCAGAGCCGAGAGATGAAGCTAGACTTATGTACGGGCACAATCCAGAGCCGAGAGATGAAGCTAGACTAATGTACGGGCACAATCCAGAGCCGAGAGATGAAGCTAGACTTATGTACGGGCACAATCCGGAGCCGAGAGATGAAGCTAGACTTATGTACGGGCACAATCCAGAGCCGAGAGATGTAGCTAGACTTATGTACGGGCACAATCCAGAGCCGAGAGATGAAGCTAGACTAATGTACGGGCACAATCCAGAGCCGAGAGGTGTAGCTAGACTAATGTACGGGCACAATCCGGAGCCGAGAGATGAAGCTAGACTAATGTACGGGCACAATCCAGAGCCGAGAGATGAAGCTAGACTAATGTACGGGCACAATCCGGAGCCGAGAGATGAAGCTAGACTTATGTACGGGCACAATCCAGAGCCGAGAGATGAAGCTAGACTTATGTACGGGCACAATCCAGAGCCGAGAGATGAAGCTAGACTAATGTACGGGCACAATCCAGAGCCGAGAGATAAAGCTAGACTAATGTACGGGCACAATCCAGAGCCAAGAGATGAAGCTAGACTTATGTACGGGCACAATCCAGAGCCGAGAGATGAAGCTAGACTAATGTACGGGCACAATCCGGAGCCGAGAGGTGTAGCTAGACTTATGTACGGGCACAATCCGGAGCCGAGAGATGAAGCTAGACTAATGTACGGGCACAATCCAGAGCCGAGAGGTGTAGCTAGACTAATGTACGGGCACAATCCGGAGCCGAGAGATGAAGCTAGACTTATGTACGGGCACAATCCAGAGCCGAGAGATGAAGCTAGACTTATGTACGGGCACAATCCGGAGCCGAGAGATGTAGCTAGACTAATGTATGGGCACAATCCGGAGTCGAGAGATGTAGCTAGACTAATGTACGGGCGCAATCCAGACCCGAGAGATGAAGCTATACTAATGTACGGGCACAATCCAGAGCCGAGAGGTGTAGCTAGACTAATGTACGGGCACAATCCAGAGCCGAGAGGTGTAGCTAGACTAATGTACGGGCACAATCCAGAGCCGAGAGATGAAGCTAGACTAATGTACGGGCACAATTCAGAGCCGAGAGATGTAGCTAGACTAATGTACGGGCACAATCCGGAGCCGAGAGATGAAGCTAGACTTATGTACGGGCACAATCCAGAGCCGAGAGATGAAGCTAGACTAATGTACGGGCACAATCCGGAGCCGAGAGATGTAGCTAGACTAATGTACGGGCACAATCCAGAGCCGAGAGATGTAGCTAGACTAATGTACGGGCACAATCCGGAGCCGAGAGATGAAGCTAGACTAATGTACGGGCACAATCCGGAGCCGAGAGATGAAGCTAGACTAATGTACGGGCACAATCCAGAGACTAGAGATGAAGCTAGACTAATGTACGGGCACAATCCAGACCCGAGAGATGAAGCTAGACTTATGTACGGGCACAATCCAGAGCCTAGAGATGAAGCTAGACTAATGTACGGGCACAAACCAGAGACGAGAGATGAAGCTAGACTAATGTACGGGCACAATCCAGAGCCGAGAGATGAAGCTAGACTAATGTACGGGCACAATTCAGAGCCGAGAGATGTAGCTAGACTAATGTACGGGCACAATCCGGAGCCGAGAGATGAAGCTAGACTTATGTACGGGCACAATCCAGAGCCGAGAGATGAAGCTAGACTAATGTACGGGCACAATCCGGAGCCGAGAGATGTAGCTAGACTAATGTACGGGCACAATCCAGAGCCGAGAGATGTAGCTAGACTAATGTACGGGCACAATCCGGAGCCGAGAGATGAAGCTAGACTAATGTACGGGCACAATCCGGAGCCGAGAGATGAAGCTAGACTAATGTACGGGCACAATCCAGAGACTAGAGATGAAGCTAGACTAATGTACGGGCACAATCCAGACCCGAGAGATGAAGCTAGACTTATGTACGGGCACAATCCAGAGCCTAGAGATGAAGCTAGACTAATGTACGGGCACAATCCAGAGACGAGAGATGAAGCTAGACTAATGTACGGGCACAATCCAGAGCCGAGAGATGAAGCTAGACTTATGTACGGGCACAATCCAGAGCCGAGAGATGAAGCTAGACTTATGTACGGGCACAATCCAGAGCCGAGAGATGAAGCTAGACTTATGTACGGGCACAATCCAGAGCCGAGAGATGAAGCTAGACTAATGTACGGGCACAATCCAGAGATGAAGCTAGACTAATGTACGGGCACAATCCGGAGCCAAGAGATGAAGCTAGACTAATGTACTAGCACAATCCGGAGCCGAGAGATGTAGCTAGACTTATGTACGGGCACAATCCAGAGCCGAGAGATGAAGCTAGACTTATGTACAGGCACAATCCAGAGCCGAGAGATGAAGCTAGACTTATGTACGGGCACAATCCAGAGCCGAGAGATGATGCTAGACTAATGTAAGGGCACAATCCAGAGCCTAGAGATGAAGCTAGACTTATGTACGGGCACAATCCAGAGCCGAGAGATGAAGCTAGACTAATGTACGGGCGCAATCCAGAGCCGAGAGATGAAGCTAGACTAATGTGTACGGGCACAATCCAGAGCCGAGAGATGAAGCTAGACTAATGTACGGGCACAATCCAGAGCCAAGAGATGAAGCTAGACTTATGTACGGGCACAATCCAGAGCCGAGAGATGAAGCTATACTAATGTATGGGCGCAATCCAGAGCCACGACTTAAGACCAACATCTAATACCAAGGCTTGTGATTTACAGTGGCACCAGGACCAACCTACAACTCAACATCTGGTACCATGATCAGGACCAACCTACATCCCAACATCTGGTACCATGAACACCAAGACCAACCTGTAGCCCAACATCTAGTACCAAGATCAGGAAGACTAATCTACATCCCAACATCTGGTACCATGATCACCAAGACCAACCTATATCCCAACATCTGGTACCATGATCACCAAGACCAACCTGTAACCCAACATCTGGTTCCAAGATCACCAAGACCAACCTGCATCCTAACATCTGGTACCATGATCACCAAGACGAATCTACATCCCAACATCTGGTACCATGATCACCAAGACCAACCTACAACCCAATGTCTGGTACCATGATCACCAAGACCAACCTACATCCTAACATCTGCTCCATGATCACCAAGACCAACCTGTAACCCAACATCTGGTACCAAGATCACCAATACTAATCTACATCCTAACATCTGGTACCATGATCACCAAGACCAACCTACAACCCAATGTCTGGTACCATGATCACCAAGACCTACCTACATCCTAACATCTGGTACCATGATCACCAAGACCAACCTGTAACCCAACATCTGGTACCAAGATCACCAAGACTAATCTACATTCCAACATCTGGTACCATGATCACCAAGACCAACCTACAACCCAATGTCTGGTACCATGATCACCAAGACCAACCTACATTCTAATATCTGGTACCATGATCACCAAGACTAATCTACAACCCAACATCTGGTACCAAGATCACCAAGACTAATCTGCAACCCAACATCTGGTACCAAGATCACCAAGACTAATCTACAACCCAACATCTGGTACCAAGATCACCAAGACTAATCTACAACCCAACATCTGGTACCATGATTAGTAGGATGTACAGAGAACATAGCTGGCTTCAAGACTAATATAAATACCAACATCTGGTACCAGGAGTAACGTGATATACAGGAACATAGCTGGCACCGAGACTAATTCACTAATATCTGGTGCTAACAGTAATGAGAAGTATTGAGATGGTGCAAGTCCAATCTTCATGCCAATGCCTGGGGCCAGGAGTAGTGGGAAGTATAGAGATGTAGGTGGTGCCATGACTACTCTTAAGACTGACTGGTAGAAAAACCTTTGGAAACTTTAATAGCAAACGCCAACCTTACCTTGCTAGGACTTATGGGATGTCCAGTGCCAGAATGTATAGCTGATGCCAAGATCACTCACCCAAGACTTCTGATCTATTAAGCCTGTATAGAAAGTTAGTGGCCCTCATTTACTTAGAAAATCGGGTTGTAAGTCTATGTTGCTTTCTTACCCGACTCCTTTTTTCCCCTGGTATTTATTATTATGTCGCATCCTGTTTGTCGCACGTGGTTTTTGTTGGTTTTGGTTTCCAACTCCTCTGAGCTCTCGGGAAAAAATCCACAACAATTCAACAAATTCGGGTTGGAAACCTTTATAAATACGTGGGAAAGCTCAGAAATGTCGGGTTACGCCCCCTTTTTCGGGTTTGGGAGAATCCACATCGGGTCCGTCGGAAAAAATGTTGCATCGTGTCGCAGACTGGCGCACGATGTCTGCGACATGGCGCAGACAAAGATGCGCCAAAAAAACCCGACAAAAGAAGTCGAGTTTAGAATAGTAAATGAGGGACATTGTGCGTATTTACCTCACCCCTGTGTCCCGTTGCGCATGGACTGGTGCAGACTCCACCAATGCAGATATCAGAGACAAAGAATAATGTCCAGCGCGAACTCCCGTTCCAACTATGCAAATTAATTAATATTCACCTCAGGTACATAGTGTGAACACAGGTGACGCGTTAAGGTCCATTTGTGAGTAACAAGGTGATGGTATAGGTGGTGCCAGGACTGGTTCTGATCATTGATTTGGCCTGTTTCATGCTGAATTAACAGGGGGGGTGTTAACCTATATGGACTGGGGAGACAACGCGGATCCTATGTGGTGTCCACGGTTGTGTAAGTTCTTCCCTGTCTGTGAGAACCGGCTGTATAAAGTGTTGGCGCCCCCGATATAGTCGCTGCTCCTCTGTGAGAACCGGCTGTATAAAGTGTTGGCGCCCCCGGTATAGTCACTGCTCCTCTGTGAGAACCGGCTGTATAAAGTGTTGGCGCCCCTAGTATAGTCGCTGCTCCTCTGTGAGAACCGGCTGTATAAAGTGTTGGCGCCCCCGGTATAATCGCTGCTCCTCTGTGAGAACCGGCTGTATAAAGTGTTGGCGCCCCCGGTATAGTCCCTGCTCCTCTGTGAGAACCGGCTGTATAAAGTGTTGGCGCCCCCGATATAGTCCCTGCTCCTCTGTGAGAACCGGCTGTATAAAGTGTTGGCGCCCCCGATATAGTCCCTGCTCCTCTGTGAGAACCGGCTGTATAAAGTGTTGGCGCCCCCGGTATAATCACTGCTCCTCTGTGAGAACCGGCTGTATAAAGTGTTGGCGCCCCCGGTATAATCGCTGCTCCTCTGTGAGAACCGGCTGTATAAAGTGTTGGCGCCCCCGATATAGTCACTGCTCCTCTGTGAGAACCGGCTGTATAAAGTGTTGGCGCCCCCGATATAGTCGCTGCTCCTCTGTGAGAACCGGCTGTATAAAGTGTTGGCGCCCCCGGTATAATCACTGCTCCTCTGTGAGAACCGGCTGTATAAAATGTTGGCGCCCCCGATATAGTCCCTGCTCCTCTGTGAGAACCGGCTGTATAAAGTGTTGGCGCCCCCGGTATAATCACTGCTCCTCTATGAGAACCGGCTGTATAAAGTGTTGGCGCCCCCGGTATAGTCCCTGCTCCTCTGTGAGAACCGGCTGTATAAAGTGTTGGCGCCCCCGGTATAATCACTCCTCCTCTGTGAGAACCGGCTGTATAAAGTGTTGGCGCCCCTAGTATAGTCGCTGCTCCTCTGTGAGAACCGGCTGTATAAAGTGTTGGCGCCCCCGGTATAATCACTGCTCCTCTGTGAGAACCGGCTGTATTAAGTGTTGGCGCCCCCTGTATAATCACTGCTCCTCTATGAGAACCGGCTGTATTAAGTGTTGGCGCCCCCGGTATAATCGCTGCTCCTCTGTGAGAATCGGCTGTATAAAGTGTTGGCGCCCCCGGTATAATCACTGTTCCTCTGTGAGAACCGGCTGTATAAAGTGTTGGCGCCCCCGGTATAGTCCCTGCTCCTCTGTGAGAACCGGCTGTATTAAGTGTTGGCGCCCCCGGTATAATCACTGCTCCTCTGTGAGAACCGGCTGTATAAAGTGTTGGCGCCCCCGGTATAGTCCCTGCTCCTCTGTGAGAACCGGCTGTATTAAGTGTTGGCGCCCCCGGTATAATCACTGCTCCTCTATGAGAACCGGCTGTATTAAGTGTTGGCGCCCCCGGTATAATCGCTGCTCCTCTGTGAGAATCGGCTGTATAAAGTGTTGGCGCCCCCGGTATAGTCCCTGCTCCTCTGTGAGAACCGGCTGTATTAAGTGTTGGCGCCCCCGGTATAATCACTCCTCCTCTATGAGAACCGGCTGTATAAAGTGTTGGCGCCCCCGGTATAGTCCCTGCTCCTCTGTGAGAACCGGCTGTATTAAGTGTTGGCGCCCCCGGTATAATCACTCCTCCTCTGTGAGAACCGGCTGTATAAAGTGTTGGCGCCCCTAGTATAGTCGCTGCTCCTCTGTGAGAACCGGCTGTATAAAGTGTTGGCGCCCCCGGTATAGTCCCTGCTCCTCTGTGAGAACCGGCTGTATTAAGTGTTGGCGCCCCCGGTATAATCACTCCTCCTCTGTGAGAACCGGCTGTATAAAGTGTTGGCGCCCCTAGTATAGTCACTGCTCCTCTGTGAGAACCGGCTGTATTAAGTGTTGGCGCCCCCTGTATAATCACTGCTCCTCTGTGAGAACCGGCTGTATAAAGTGTTGGCGCCCCTAGTATAATCACTGCTCCTCTGTGAGAACCGGCTGTATAAAGTGTTGGCGCCCCCGGTATAATCACTGCTCCTCTATGAGAACCGGCTGTATTAAGTGTTGGCGCCCCCAATATAGTCGCTGCTCCTCCGCACCTGTTCACATTGACCTTTTCCAGCCTTTAATTATAGGGCGATGAGAACGATTAATTCTCAGAATGTCAGCCCCAAAATACCAAACACAGGTGCAAAGAACGTCGTCTATATATCTGGTAAATATCTCCCAGGAGGATAAGATGAGTGTACATCACCCTGCAATATGTCATGTGTCATAACCTACACATCATACATCAGTCATGTGACACCATAACCTACACATCATACATCAGTCATGTGACACCATAACCTACACATCATACATCAGTCATGTGACACCATAACCTACACATCATACATCAGTCATGTGACATAACCTACACATCATACATCAGTCATGTGACACCATAACCTACACATCATACATCAGTCATGTGACACCATAACCTACACATCATACATCAGTCATGTGACACCATAACCTACACATCATACATCAGTCATGTGACATAACCTACACATCATACATCAGTCATGTGACATAACCTACACATCAGACATCAGTCATGTGACACCATAACCTACACATCATACATCAGTCATGTGACACCATAACCTACACATCATACATCAGTCATGTGACATAACCTACACATCATACATCAGTCATGTGACACCATAACCTACACATCATACATCAGTCATGTGACACCATAACCTACACATCATACATCAGTCATGTGACACCATAACCTACACATCATACATCAGTCATGTGACACCATAACCTACACATCATACATCAGTCATGTGACACCATAACCTACACATCATACATCAGTCATGTGTCATAACCTACACATCATACATCAGTCATGTGACATAACCTACACATCATACATCAGTAATGTGACACCATAACCTACACATCATACATCAGTCATGTGACACCATAACCTACACATCATACATCAGTCATGTGACATAACCTACACATCATACATCAGTCATGTGTCATAACCTACACATCATACATCAGTCATGTGACACCATAACCTACACATCATACATCAGTCATGTGACACCATAACCTACACATCATACATCAGTCATGTGTCATAACCTACACATCATACATCAGTCATGTGACACCATAACCTACACATCATACATCAGTCATGTGACACCATAACCTACACATCATACATCAGTCATGTGACACCATAACCTACACATCATACATCAGTCATGTGACACCATAACCTACACATCATACATCAGTCATGTGACATAACCTACACATCATACATCAGTCATGTGACACCATAACCTACACATCATACATCAGTCATGTGACATAACCTACACATCATACATCAGTCATGTGTTATAACCTACACATCATACATCAGTCATGTGACACCATAACCTACACATCATACATCAGTCATGTGACATAACCTACACATCATACATCAGTCATGTGTCATAACCTACACATCATACATCAGTCATGTGACACCATAACCTACACATCATACATCAGTCATGTGATACCATAACATACACATCATACATCAGTCATGTGTCATAACCTACACATCATACATCAGTCATGTGTCATAACCTACACATCATACATCAGTAATGTGACACCATAACCTACACATCAAACATCAGTCATGTGACACCATAACCTACACATCATACATCAGTCATGTGACACCATAACCTACACATCATACACCAGTCATGTGACACCATAACCTACACATCATACATCAGTCATGTGTCATAACCTGCACATCATACATCAGTCATGTGACACCATAACCTACACATCATACATCAGTCATGTGACACCATAACCTACACATCATACATCAGTCATGTGACATAACCTACACATCATACATCAGTCATGTGACACCATAACCTACACATCATACATCAGTCATGTGTCATAACCTACACATCATACATCAGTCATGTGTCATAACCTACACATCATACATCAGTCATGTGACACCATAACCTACACATCATACATCAGTCATGTGACACCATAACCTACACATCATACATCAGTCATGTGACACCATAACCTACACATCATACATCAGTCATGTGACACCATAACCTACACATCATACATCAGTCATGTGACACCATAACCTACACATCATACATCAGTCATGTGACATAACCTACACATCATACATCAGTCATGTGACACCATAACCTACACATCATACATCAGTCATGTGACATAACCTACACATCATACATCAGTCATGTGTTATAACCTACACATCATACATCAGTCATGTGACACCATAACCTACACATCATACATCAGTCATGTGACACCATAACCTACACATCATACATCAGTCATGTGACACCATAACCTACACATCATACATCAGTCATGTGACATAACCTACACATCATACATCAGTCATGTGACACCATAACCTACACATCATACATCAGTCATGTGACATAACCTACACATCATACATCAGTCATGTGACACCATAACCTACACATCATACATCAGTCATGTGACACCATAACCTACACATCATACATCAGTCATGTGTCATAACCTACACATCATACATCAGTCATGTGTCATAACCTACACATCATACATCAGTCATGTGTCATAACCTACACATCATACATCAGTCATTTGACACCATAACCTACACATCATACATCAGTCATGTGACACCATAACCTACACATCATACATCAGTCATGTGACACCATAACCTACACATCATACATCAGTCATGTGACACCATAAGCACTGTGATTTTCTGTGGGTCAGACTGGTGATCACATGACCCAGTTACGGTAACGAACGGAACTGATGCAACAGCTGTCCAGGCATGCTGGGATTTGTAGTTTTGCAACAGCTGCAGACACCCTGGTTGGGAAAACTGCATTAAGCGCTGCGATTTTCTATGGATCACATGACCTGCATGGAGGATGTGAATAACCCTAATGGATCCCAGTAAGGCTGGGTTCACGCCACGTTTTTCAAATACGGTTACCGTATACGGTTTTCCGCTAAAAAACATATGGAAAAAACCGTATACAACCGTATGACTCCAAATTAAAACGTATACGGTTTTTCCCCGTACGGTTCTATCCGTTTGCATCCGTTTTTTGCCAACGGTTTTGCTATTTTGTTGGAATTAGTTTTCCAGCAATTTAATAAAGTTACTATTGTTCTATTGAAATTCCTTCTGCGCATGTGTCAACTCCAAAAACGGATTAGAAAAACCGTGCGCAACCGTATTCTGAAATTCTGTGTACGGTTCTCATAGACAACAATGTTAAAAGAAGCGCATACGGTTCGCATACGGTTCGCATACGATTTTCCAACCGGAGGCAAAAACGTGGTCGACAGCGATTGAAAAATCGGCAAAACCGTATCCGAGGCAAAACGGATGCAACCGTACACAACATTTGGAATACGGTTTACAATGCATTCTCTATGCATACGGTTTCGGATACGGTCGGATACGTTTTTTTGCGGAATACCGTATTTGAAGAACGTGGTGTGAACCCAGCCTAATGCATTATTTACAGCAATGTTTCCCAACCAGGGCGCCTCCAGCTGTTGCAAAACTACAACTCCCAGCATGCCCGGACAGCCAAGGGCTGTCCGGGCATGCTGGGAGTTGTAGTTTTGCAACAGCTGCAGGCACCCTGGTTGGGAAACATTGCTCTACAGCCTCCTCTGACCGGACTTCCTGCAGTACCCTGCCTTGCTCAGCAGGTGGCGCTGCAGACTGTTCCATTCCCAGGCAGCAGCAGAATTCCATCACCTGCAACAATGTATCAGTCTACAAATCAATTAATGATGATGATGACACGAAGAGTGCGGCCGGGGACCCCTCCACTTCATATCGTAAAGCTCCTGGGCCCCAATACACAATCTGGAGCGGGGCCCCCATCTGCCATGCACCATTTATAATACAGGATCTACTACTTCTACGGTTGCAACATTGTAACTTTGTGCTTTGACTCTATTCATCCTGATCTTCCTGGTTCCTGTCACAGAGGAATAACCCCCAACACGTTGCACTGACTGAACCTCTGAGGAGAGAAGCGGCGCCTTCGGCGGCCCCCCATTGCCTTGTTATAAATAATCCCTAATAACCCATTGTCAGCCACGACGTTGCCGTATTTTCTTCTTCAGTTGTCGCAGTTGTATTTTTAACCCATTGCGCTTCCAGTTTCCCATCCATAGATTCTTAAAGGAGAAGGAGGAGGGAGGGAAGGCCGAGCAGGTGCCTAATTGTCAGACTCCCCACTCCGGTCTATTGTGTAATGTTGCGGAATCTGAGTAATTGTAGGGTAATAGAACTGAAGACATCACCGCCCCCGCCGCCACCTCCAGACTCCCAACGAGTCATCTCCGTATCCAGGACACTCAGGCCTCGGGGGACACTCAGGCCTCAGGGGGGACACTCAGGCCTCGGGGGACACTCAAGCCCCGGGGGACACTCAGGCCTCAGGGGGACACTCAGGCCTCGGGGGGACACTCCGGCCTCGGGGGGGACACTCAGGCCCCGGGGGACACTCAGGCCTCGGGGGGGGGGGAGACACTCGGGGGGAGGGGGACATTCAGGCCTCGGGGGGGGGGATACTCAGGCCTCGGGGGGGGGCACTCAGGCCTTGGGGGTGGGGGGGGGAGACACTCGGGGGGAGGGGGACACTCAGGCCTCGGGGGGGGGCACTCAGGCCTTGGGGGGGGGACACTCAGGCCTCGGGGGACATTCAGGCCTTGTTCTCTCATCGTGTCCTGTTTTAGCGCAGCAGATTTGCATGTGATTTGTCTGTTCTGCCATTCATCCCCCTAGAGAAGAAAATGCGGGAAAAACACAAAGGGCAAGAAGTTTTTGGAGATTATGTTCTGGTCAGTATGGAACCTGGAACCGCTGGGACACCTGTCACCTCCAGAACCTGGAACCGCTGACACCTGTCACCCCCAGAGCCTGGAACCGCTGACACCTGTCACCCCCAGAGCCTGGAACCGCTGGGACACCTGTCACCCCAAGAGCCTGGAACCGCTGGGACACCTGTCACCCCAAGAGCCTGGAACCGCTGGGACACCTGTCACCCCCCAAAACCTGGAACCGCTGGGACACCTGTCACCTCCAGAACCTGGAACCGCTGGGACACCTGTCACCTCCAGAACCTCGAACCGCTGTGACACCTGTCACCTCCAGAACCTGGAACCGCTGGGACACCTGTCACCTCCAGAACCTGGAACCGCTGTGACACCTGTCACCCCCAGAACCTGGAACCGCTGTGACACCTGGAACCCCCAGAGCCTGGAACCGCTGGGACACCTGTCACCTCCAGAACCTGGAACCGCTGTGACACCTGGAACCGCCAGAGCCTGGAACCCAGTGATGTTCTGCAGGAGATTCCCCCGGGTGATGAAGATGATGGCAGAATCTCGCACCGTGACCGTGTTACGTTGCAATCACACGCGGACACCTTTGTGTATTTAATTATGCATCTCCATCGTCTTCAAAGCATACGTCTATGGTGGCGATGAACGGGAGGAGCCCTTCCTATCACTGGAGGAACAACCAAAGGAACCACCGGCAGTAAGTTCATCGATCACCCAGCTTTTCTGTATACAGAGCATTCATCACGTGGTCTCTCGTGGACATGGATCTGTATACGGAGCGTTCATCGCGTGGTCTCTCGTGGACATGGATCTCTATACGGAGCGTTCATCGCGTGATCTCTCGTGGACATGGATCTGTATACGGAGCGTTCATCGCGTGGTCTCTCGTGGACATGGATCTGTATACAGAGCGTTCATAGCGTGATCTCTCGTGGACATGAATCTATATACGGAGCGTTCATCGCGTGGTCATGAATCTATATACGGAGCATTCATCGCGTGATCTCTCGTGGACATGGATCTGTATACAGAGCGTTCATAGCGTGGTCTCTCGTGGAAATGCATCTATATACGGAGCGCTCATCGCGTGGTCTCTCGTGGACATGAATCTATATACGGAGCGCTCATCGCGTGGTCTCTCGTGGACATGAATCTATATACGGACCGTTCATCGCGTGGTCTCTCGTGGACATGAATCTATATACGGAGCGTTCATCGCGTGGTCTCTCGTGGACATGAATCTATATACGGAGCGTTCATCGCGTGGTCTCTCGTGGACATGAATCTATATACGGAGCGTTCATCGCGTGGTCTCTCGTGGACATGAATCTATATACGGAGCGTTCATCGCGTGGTCTCTCGTGGACATGGATCTATATACGGAGCGTTCATCGCGTGGTCTCTCGTGGAAATGGATCTATATACGGAGCGTTCATCGCGTGGTCTCTCGTGGAAATGGATCTATATACGGAGCGTTCATCGCGTGGTCTCTCGTGGACATGGATCTGTATACGGAGCGTTCATCGCGTGGTCTCTCGTGGACATGGATCTGTATACGGAGCGTTCATCGCGTGGTCTCTCGTGGACATGGATCTGTATACGGAGCGTTCATCGCGTGGTCTCTCGTGGACATGAATCTATATACGGACCGTTCATCGCGTGGTCATGAATCTATATACGGAGCGTTCATCGCGTGGTCTCTCGTGGACATGGATCTATATACGGAGCGTTCATCGCGTGGTCTCTCGTGGACATGAATCTATATACGGAGCGTTCATCGCGTGGTCTCTCGTGGACATGGATCTATATACGGAGCGTTCATCGCGTGGTCTCTCGTGGACATGGATCTGTATACGGAGCGTTCATTGCGTGGTCTCTCGTGGACATGAATCTATATACGAAGCGTTCATTGCGTGGTCTCTCGTGGACATGAATCTATATACGGAGCGTTCATTGCGTGGTCTCTCGTGGACATGAATCTATATACGGAGCGTTCATTGCGTGGTCTCTCGTGGACATGAATCTATATACGGAGCGTTCATTGCGTGGTCTCTCGTGGACATGAATCTATATACGGAGCGTTCATTGCGTGGTCTCTCGTGGACATGAATCTATATACGAAGCGTTCATTGCGTGGTCTCTCGTGGACATGAATCTATATACGGAGCGTTCATTGCGTGGTCTCTCGTGGACATGAATCTATATACGGAGCGTTCATTGCGTGGTCTCTCGTGGACATGAATCTATATACGGAGCGTTCATTGCGTGGTCTCTCGTGGACATGAATCTATATACGGAGCGTTCATCGCGTGGTCTCTCGTGGACATGAATCTATATACGAAGCGTTCATTGCGTGGTCTCTCGTGGACATGGATCTGTATACGGAGCGTTCATCGCGTGGTCTCTCGTGGACATGGATCTGTATACGGAGCGTTCATCGCGTGGTCTCTCGTGGACATGCATCTCTCCTCCTCTTGGGTCGGGGTTCCCATATGTAGGAAGCAGAAAACATTAAACATTGATGATAAAACATTTGTCGCTGGCTCCTTCTTCCAGGAGAACATCTGCTACAGGGACGAGGAAACAAACAGCAACAATGCACCCGCACAGCTCTGCTACATGTGACAGCGCTTCACAACAACAACAACAACAACAGATACAATGTATCAATGTCCTTATATACTGGAAACCAACAACAATGCACCCGCACAGCTCTGCTACATGTGACAGCGCTTCACAACAACAACAACAACAGATACAATGTATCAATGTCCTTATATACTGGAAACCAACAACAACAATGCACCCGCACAGCTCTGCTACATGTGACAGCGCTTCACAACAACAACAACAACAACAGATACAATGTATCAATGTCCTTATATACTGGAAAACAACAACAACAATGCACCCGCACAGCTCTGCTACATGTGACAGCGCTTCACAACAACAACAACAACGGATACAATGTATCAATGTCCTTATATACTGGAAACCAACAACAACAATGCACCCGCACAGCTCTGCTACATGTGACAGCGCTTCACAACAACAACAACAACAACAGATACAATGTATCAATGTCCTTATATACTGGAAAACAACAACAACAATGCACCCGCACAGCTCTGCTACATGTGACAGCGCTTCACAACAACAACAACAACAACAGATACAATGTATCAATGTCCTTATATACTGGAAAACAACAACAACAATGCACCCGCACAGCTCTGCTACATGTGACAGCGCTTCACAACAACAACAACAACGGATACAATGTATCAATGTCCTTATATACTGGAAACCAACAACAACAATGCACCCGCACAGCTCTGCTACATGTGACAGCGCTTCACAACAACAACAACAACAACAGATACAATGTATCAATGTCCTTATATACTGGAAAACAACAACAACAATGCACCCGCACAGCTCTGCTACATGTGACAGCGCTTCACAACAACAACAACAACAACAGATACAATGTATCAATGTCCTTATATACTGGAAAACAACAACAACAATGCACCCGCACAGCTCTGCTACATGTGACAGCGCTTCACAACAACAACAACAACGGATACAATGTATCAATGTCCTTATATACTGGAAAACAACAACAACAATGCACCCGCACAGCTCTGCTACATGTGACAGCGCTTCACAACAACAACAACAACGGATACAATGTATCAATGTCCTTATATACTGGAAACCAACAACAACAATGCACCCGCACAGCTCTGCTACATGTGACAGCGCTTCACAACAACAACAACAACAACAGATACAATGTATCAATGTCCTTATATACTGGAAACCAACAACAACAATGCACCCGCACAGCTCTGCTACATGTGACAGCGCTTCACAACAACAACAACAACAACAGATACAATGTATCAATGTCCTTATATACTGGAAAACAACAACAACAATGCACCCGCACAGCTCTGCTACATGTGACAGCGCTTCACAACAACAACAACAACGGATACAATGTATCAATGTCCTTATATACTGGAAACCAACAACAACAACAACAACAACAATGCACCCGCACAGCTCTGCTACATGTGACAGCGCTTCACAACAACAACAACAACAACAGATACAATGTATCAATGTCCTTATATACTGGAAACCAACAACAACAATGCACCCGCACAGCTCTGCTACATGTGACAGCGCTTCACAACAACAACAACGGATACAATGTATCAATGTCCTTATATACTGGAAACCAACAGCAACAATGCACCCGCACAGCTCTGCTACATGTGACAGCGCTTCACAACAACAACAACAACGGATACAATGTATCAATGTCCTTATATACTGGAAAACAACAACAACAATGCACCCGCACAGCTCTGCTACATGTGACAGCGCTTCACAACAACAACAACAACGGATACAATGTATCAATGTCCTTATATACTGGAAACCAACAGCAACAATGCACCCGCACAGCTCTGCTACATGTGACAGCGCTTCACAACAACAACAACAACAACAAATACAATGTATCAATGTCCTTATATACTGGAAACCAACAACAACAATGCACGCGCACAGCTCTGCTACATGTGACAGCGCTTCACAACAACAACAACAACAACAACAACAGATACAATGTATCAATGTCCTTATATACTGGAAACCAACAACAACAATGCACCCGCACAGCTCTGCTACATGTGACAGCGCTTCACAACAACAACAACAACGGATACAATGTATCAATGTCCTTATATACTGGAAAACAACAACAACAATGCACCCGCACAGCTCTGCTACATGTGACAGCGCTTCACAACAACAACAACAACGGATACAATGTATCAATGTCCTTATATACTGGAAACCAACAACAACAATGCACCCGCACAGCTCTGCTACATGTGACAGCGCTTCACAACAACAACAACAACAACAGATACAATGTATCAATGTCCTTATATACTGGAAAACAACAACAACAATGCACCCGCACAGCTCTGCTACATGTGACAGCGCTTCACAACAACAACAACAACGGATACAATGTATCAATGTCCTTATATACTGGAAACCAACAACAACAACAACAACAACAACAACAATGCACCCGCACAGCTCTGCTACATGTGACAGCGCTTCACAACAACAACAACAACAACAGATACAATGTATCAATGTCCTTATATACTGGAAACCAACAACAACAATGCACCCGCACAGCTCTGCTACATGTGACAGCGCTTCACAACAACAACAACGGATACAATGTATCAATGTCCTTATATACTGGAAACCAACAGCAACAATGCACCCGCACAGCTCTGCTACATGTGACAGCGCTTCACAACAACAACAACAACGGATACAATGTATCAATGTCCTTATATACTGGAAAACAACAACAACAATGCACCCGCACAGCTCTGCTACATGTGACAGCGCTTCACAACAACAACAACAACGGATACAATGTATCAATGTCCTTATATACTGGAAACCAACAGCAACAATGCACCCGCACAGCTCTGCTACATGTGACAGCGCTTCACAACAACAACAACAACAACAAATACAATGTATCAATGTCCTTATATACTGGAAACCAACAACAACAATGCACGCGCACAGCTCTGCTACATGTGACAGCGCTTCACAACAACAACAACAACAACAACAACAGATACAATGTATCAATGTCCTTATATACTGGAAACCAACAACAACAATGCACCCGCACAGCTCTGCTACATGTGACAGCGCTTCACAACAACAACAACAACGGATACAATGTATCAATGTCCTTATATACTGGAAACCAACAACAACAATGCACCCGCACAGCTCTGCTACATGTGACAGCGCTTCACAACAACAACAACAGATACAATGTATCAATGTCCTTATATACTGGAAACCAACAGCAACAACGACAAAAACAACAAATACAATGTATCAATGTCCTTATATACTGGAAACCAACAACAACAATGCACCCGCACAGCTCTGCTACATGTGACAGCGCTTCACAACAACAACAACAACGGATACAATGTATCAATGTCCTTATATACTGGAAAACAACAACAACAATGCACCCGCACAGCTCTGCTACATGTGACAGCGCTTCACAACAACAACAACAACGGATACAATGTATCAATGTCCTTATATACTGGAAACCAACAACAACAATGCACCCGCACAGCTCTGCTACATGTGACAGCGCTTCACAACAACAACAACAACAACAGATACAATGTATCAATGTCCTTATATACTGGAAAACAACAACAACAATGCACCCGCACAGCTCTGCTACATGTGACAGCGCTTCACAACAACAACAACAACGGATACAATGTATCAATGTCCTTATATACTGGAAACCAACAACAACAACAACAACAACAACAACAATGCACCCGCACAGCTCTGCTACATGTGACAGCGCTTCACAACAACAACAACAACAACAGATACAATGTATCAATGTCCTTATATACTGGAAACCAACAACAACAATGCACCCGCACAGCTCTGCTACATGTGACAGCGCTTCACAACAACAACAACGGATACAATGTATCAATGTCCTTATATACTGGAAACCAACAGCAACAATGCACCCGCACAGCTCTGCTACATGTGACAGCGCTTCACAACAACAACAACAACGGATACAATGTATCAATGTCCTTATATACTGGAAAACAACAACAACAATGCACCCGCACAGCTCTGCTACATGTGACAGCGCTTCACAACAACAACAACAACGGATACAATGTATCAATGTCCTTATATACTGGAAACCAACAGCAACAATGCACCCGCACAGCTCTGCTACATGTGACAGCGCTTCACAACAACAACAACAACAACAAATACAATGTATCAATGTCCTTATATACTGGAAACCAACAACAACAATGCACGCGCACAGCTCTGCTACATGTGACAGCGCTTCACAACAACAACAACAACAACAACAACAGATACAATGTATCAATGTCCTTATATACTGGAAACCAACAACAACAATGCACCCGCACAGCTCTGCTACATGTGACAGCGCTTCACAACAACAACAACAGATACAATGTATCAATGTCCTTATATACTGGAAACCAACAGCAACAACGACAAAAACAACAAATACAATGTATCAATGTTCTTATATACTGGAAACCAACAACAACAATGCACCCGCACAGCTCTGCTACATGTGACAGCGCTTCACAAAAACAACAACGGATACAATGTATCAATGTCTTTATATACTGGGAACCAACAGCAACAATGCACCTGCACAGCTCTGCTACATGTGACAGCGCTTCACAACAACAACAACAGTTGTTCTGTAATTCCTGGTTTACAGTTGCTCAGTACTACAATTCCCAGAATGCAATGTTTCCATCAGCTCTTTATCACAGTCCTTCCACCCTCCCACAGCCTTCCGGACAGCAGACTATTACACAACCAGTGAGGCTGCAGCACCTGCTGTATTCATTCCATGTCTGCTCGTGGAATTCTAGAGCACAAGGCAGAATGATGTAACCACACCTCCTTCTTCCCTAAATGTCCCAATAAAAAACATTTATATATATATATGTGTGTGTGTGTACATAGGCTGGAGGGGCTGGTCTGAGGTGGTGACATCATTCAGGGGGTGTGGCTTTTAGATACAAGATCCAGCCACATATCCTGAGACAGCAGAGGAAGATTGGACACACTGACAATGAGAAGACTACACAACTTCCTGTCAGGAGAGAGGGAGGAGCTTAAGAGCTGCTGAGACAACACCACACTGACAATCAGAGGACTACACAACTACTGTCAGGGATGAATCACACAAAAGCATAATAAAGCCAATACAATGTGTGATAACAGTTTATTAGTAAGTTATATATCTTGGGGTTTGGTAGCAGAGTACCCCTTTATGTCAGATGCTGCACAGAACAATAACGGTTCTGCACTGGTCCATGATGTGGCACCCCACCATCTTAGGGCAGGATGATTTTTCTCCTCCAGCTGACACCTGGTGACAGCCATAGCAGTGGGGCCCCTGTTCTCCCCCCCGGGCCCCGCAGAGGTCGCCTCCCTAGCCCCTGTGCCCGGTGATGTTTCCCCCGTATCTCCTGGCACGGTGACAAGCTCTGTTCCTTTTGGCGCGGCTCCGTACAGCTGGCACGTCTCCTCGGATGTTATATTCGGCGCTCCGGATATCTTGGCAGATCTAGAGACGAATTTTGAAAAATCCATCATAAAAAAAAACCTGATAAAAAACACAACAAAGCGGTTCCCGGCTGAGCGGCGCGGCGCTGGAGGTTCCCGGCTGAGCGGCGCGGCGCAGAGAACGCGCCTTTTCTGTTGGCCTTTGGAGGTCGCGCTCTTGGGATGGGTTCAGATGTGAGAGCGTCTTTAAACTACCTGCAGCGGGACGGAGGCGGCATCAAAAGCCGAGCGCTCCGCAACACGAAACGAGTCGGGGAAAGAAAACGCCTCGCCGCCACACAAATCGCTCTGCATGAAAGGCCGAGGGCAGCGGGGGGATTCTCCGCCACGGAGCGACAGACATCTGAGGGAAGACGTCGCATGGAGGGGATAGGGGGACATCGCCCGCGCCAACCCCCCCACCGATACAGAACTCCGCTCTTTAATACACAAGACTCGCCATCTTAAAATGTGATTACCTGTAATTCCCGCGGTGGCGGCGCCTCGTCTCCGGCGTATGATGGATGATCCCGGCCGCCGCGCGCCGTCATTAAATCGCAATTAAAATGATAAATGAATTGAGAGACTTTCCTCTCTGGTAATTATTCTGACGGGATCGACAGTGAGTGATATGTGAGATGTCTCCGCTGACTGTCCGGGCATGCTGGGAGTTGTAGTTTTGAAACAGCTGAAGGCACCCTGGTTGGGTAACACTGCCCTATATTCTAGAATTATACAAGAAACCGTACCGCATTTATCACTGTGATTTTCTGTAGATCAGACTAGTGATCACATGACCCAGTTACAGTAATGCAATGCATTAATGCAGCGGCTGCCTGGGCATGCTGGAGGCTTACTGGTTGAAAAACACTGCATTACGTACTGTGATTTTCCGTAGGTCAGACTGGTGATCACGCGACCTAGTTACAGTTAGGAAATTCATTGATTTGACAGCTGTTTGGGCATGCTGGGAGTTTCCCTGGTTGGGAAACACTCCATTAAGCACTGTGATTTTCTGTGGGTCAGATTGGTGATCACATGACCCAGTTACAGTAATGAAATGCATGCTGGAATGAATCAGATGGCACTGTTGGACTTGTGATGGTGAGGACACATCATATGAGCCAAAAAACAAACATACCAGGAGCGTTTCTTTAAACTACAAAACTACAACTCCCAGCATGCCCGGACAGCCAAAGGCTACAACACATGATTCCTCAGGTCATAATTTACACTGATTTAGGGGTAGACGCTCCTATTCCAAGTCAGGATCAGCCGGGATTCTAAAATAGTGAGTGCAGCTCTGGAGGATAAGACATGGTGTACAGCAGAATAGTGAGTGCAGCTCTAGAGGTGACTGAAGGAGAAGACATGATATAACAGCAGAATAGTGAGTGCAGCTCTAGATGTGAATGGTGGATAAGGCATGATGTAACAGCAGAATAGTGAGTGCAGCTCTGGAGAATAAGACATGATGTAACAGCAGAATAGTGAGTGCAGCTCTGGAGAATAAGACATGATGTAACAGCAGAATAGTGAGTTCAGCTCTGGAGGTGACTGGAGGATAAGACATGATGTAACAGCAGAATTGTGAGTGCAGCTATAGAGGTGAATGGTGGATAAGACATGATGTGACAGCAGAATAGTGACTGCAGCTCTGGCGGTGACTGGAGGATAAGACATAATGTAACTGCGGAATAGTGAGTGCAGCCCTGGAGGATAAAATATGATATAACAGCAGAATAGTGAGTGTAGCTCTAGAGGATAAGACATGATATAACAGCAGAATAGTGAGTGCAGCTCTGGAGGATAAGACATGATGTAACAGCAGAATAGTGAGTGCAGCTCTGGAGGATAAAACATGATATAACAGCAGAATAGTGAGTGCAGCTCTAGAGGATAAGACATGATATAACAGCAGAATAGTGAGTGCAGCTCTGGAGGATAAGACATGATGTAACAGCAGAATAGTGAGTGCAGCTCTGGAGGATAAAACATGATATAACAGCAGAATAGTGAGTGCAGCTCTGGAGGATAAGACTTGATATAACAGCAGAATAGTGAGTGCAGCTCTGGAGGATAAGACTTGATATAACAGCAGAATAGTGAGTGCAGCTCTGTAGCATAAGACTTGATATAACTTAAACGGGTACTGTAGCCAGAATGAACTTATTTCCTATCCACAGAATAGGGTATAAGTAGCTGATCGCGAGGGGTCCAACCGCTGGGGCCCCCGCAATCTCCTGAATGGGCCCCCATCCCTCTCGATCAGGAGCAGGTGTCGTCTAGAGGTAGATGAAACACGATCCTGACTTAGCGCGATGGGATCCCATTCAGGAGATCGCAGGGGGGGCCCCAGCAGTCGGACCCCCACGATTAGCTGCTGACATGGTAGACAGGCTGGCACTGTGCCTACCAGGGGCCTATTAGGAGATCCAGTGATAACAAGGCCTTTGTACGACTGATCCTTGCTTAACCTCTTTAAAAAAAATGCTGAAGAACATAAATATCCTTGCAGCGGGACTTAGGCTAGGCTTAGGGACTTCCATGTAGCAGACAGGACCAGTGACAATGTGGCCTAATTGTAGGAGGTATTCCTGACATACACTTTATCTGGTCTCCTCGGGAACTACATCCCTATTCCCAAGGAGAGGTGGGCATGCTTGTGACTAGCTCCTGCATTCATTGGCTAGGAGTCCTACATGTGACTAGATTCTGGCTCAGCTGAACACGAAATGCAGTGCAAACCTGTTCAAACAAATTAACCCTCTGCACGCTGTACAACTCGATACAGAAGAAAGGACAGAACCCAGAGCTAAATTCGATCAAATCACAGCCGGGCCCCTGAGGATGTGTGGCCCCCAGAACCTGTGACCCTGGAGAACTTCCCTTCTTCTGTCTGGGCCTCTGACAACAACCATGAATCCCCCTCCAGTCCTGTGCACTTGGCCAAACTCTCTAATAACTAGACACGGTTAGGCCAATCACTATTCCCAAGGAGAGGTGGGCATGCTTGTGACTAGCTCCTCCTGCATTAATTGGCTAGGAGTCCTACGTGTGACTAGATTCTGGCTCGGCTGTACACAAAATGCAGTGCAAACACGTTCAAACAAATTAACCCTTTGCATGCTGTGCAACTGGATACAGAATAAAAGACAGAACTCAACAAGATCCAACCGTGTGGTGCGAATTCTCAATCGTCGATCGGTGTCGTCCCTTGACAATGGCGCTCCGCGCCATTGTCAGGGGACGCCGCCGATCGACGATTGATTTTTTTTTATTTTCCTTCACATGCATATGTTGTGTTAATAATTTAGCAGTAAATATTTTGTCCGTCCGTTCCGGGGTTAATTCCGGCGCATGGCGTATTACGAGAAGCCACTTCCCGGCTCTTCCTCGGGATCGGTGCGTGCGAGCGGCAGAGACTTTATCCTTATGAAATATTCACACCAAGAATCTCATCTCAAACATGTTCAGTGCAACGCGAGGACGGCGCCCGGGACCGCCAGATGGAGACGAGCGGCACCTGGGCTTCCCAACGTTAACCGCTCACCTGCCAAGGGGCCCGGAATTTACCAGGAGCCCTCAGGGCCTAAAATCATCAAATATACATCAAACACCGAAACCTTTTATGTGTGCGGCGGAGCGGCCGTCCCTGATGTGTGCAGGAGGGGGCGTCCAGAGGTCACCAATACCTGAGGGTCACAGGGGGCAATTCTTACAGCGGGGACATGAGGGTACTATGATATCCTGCAGAGCATTACACCACTCTGGAGATCTGCAGAACATCACTGTGCTCTCTACCTCCAGATACATATTGATATATCCTGCAGATTATTACACCTCTGACCTCTCTATAGATCTGCAGAACATCGCTCTGTCCTCTCTACCTCCTGATACATAGTGATATATCCTGCAGATTATTACACCTCTGACCTCTCCACAGGTCTGCAGAACATCGCTCTGTCCTCTCTCCTCCTGATACATAGTGATATATCCTGCAGATTATTACACCTCTGTCCTCTCTCCTCCTGATACATAGTGATATATCCTGCAGATTATTACACCACTGACCTCTATACAGATCTGCAGAACATCGCTCTGTCCTCTCTACCTTCTGATACATAGTGATATATCCTGCAGATCATTACACCACTGACCTCTCTACAGATCTGCAGAACATCGCTCTGTCCTCTCTACCTCCTGATACATAGTGATATATCCTGCAGATCATTACACCACTGACCTCTCTACAGATCTGTAGAACATTCCTTACCTCTCAAGCAAAAATATGGCATTTTGTCATTTATTGATTTAAAGTGACACACACCTATTTTCCCGCCGTCTTGCTATCAGTATTGGGGTCTCCCATTCCTGCTCTTCGGGTCTCCTGACACTGTGGCCCCTGATCTCTGGGCTCCCACTGTGCTCGGTCACTACCTCATCTCTCCAGCAGGTGTCGCTGTCTCCTCAGTGGCTCTGGCAGGTTTAGCATCTAAGTATGTGAGGCCGACAGCAGCAAATAAACTGCAACAAAGTAACAAAACAACATGAACTGTGAATAAATAAAGAAAGAAAGAAAGAAAGAAAAAAAATTCAAAATTCAATAAAAAAAAACACGACACATTGGAAACATTATTTTATTTTAAAAAAACACTCTCCCACAGCCCTCGTTAGCCATTTTATTAAAAGAAAAAAATCTAGTTAATTGCTGCAATCCACCGAATCCGTTGCAATCCTCTGCATACACGGATCTGAAATGAGAAGAAAAAAAAACCACAACATGGGTTAGGATATTTTTTGCCTTCCCAGAGAGACTCAAATTGTTGCAAAACTACAACTCCTAGCATGCCTAGACAGCCTTCGGCTGTCTGGGCATCCTGGGAGTTGTAGTTTAGCAACAGCTGGAGTCTCCCTGTCTGGGAAGACACTGGCAGAAGGGTCTGTTCACACTATCAAAAACGGGCAATGTGAACAGAGCCTCAGACTTACTAGCCTGGATCCTGTCTGTTGCTCCGCCCTTCTAGTGACATCATCACTAGGGGCGGAGCTACACGAACAGTGAAAGGGAGGAAGGGAGGTAAGGGGATCTCCTCTTCTGTACACATAGTCATGGCGGTAAATGTTGGCCCCCCTGAAATGTTTCTATATAATGAAGAATTCCTCACAGGAAAGGATTGCAGTAACACATGTTTTGCTATACACATGTTTATTCCCTTTGTGTATATTGGAACTAAACCAAAAAAGGAGGAAAAAAAGCAAATTGGACATAATGTCACCAAACTCCAAAAATGGGCCGGACACAATTATTGGCACCTTAACTTAATATTTGGTTGCACATCCTTTGGAAAAAATAAGTGAAATCAGTGTCTTCCTATAACCATCAATAAGCTTCTTACACCTCTCAGCCAGAATGTTGGACCACTTTACCTATAACCATCAATAAGCTTCTTACACCTCTTAGCCGGAATGTTGGACCACTCTTCCTATAACCATCAATAAGCTTCTTACACCTCTCAGCCGGAATGTTGGACCACTCTTCCTATAACCATCAATAAGCTTCTTACACCTCTTAGCCGGAATGTTGGACCACTCTTCCTATAACCATCAATAAGCTTCTTACACCTCTCAGCCGGAATGTTGGACCACTCTTCCTATAAGCATCAATAAGCTTCTTACACCTCTCAGCCGGAATGTTGGACCACTCTTCCTATAACCATCAATAAGCTTCTTACACCTCTCAGCCGGAATGTTGGACCACTCTTCCTGTAACCATCAATAAGCTTCTTACACCTCTCAGCCGGAATGTTGGACCACTCTTCCTATAACCATCAATAAGCTTCTTACACCTCTCAGCCGGAATGTTGGACCACTCTTCCTATAACCATCAATAAGCTTCTTACACCTCTCAGCCGGAATGTTGGACCACTCTTCCTATAACCATCAATAATCTTCTTACACCTCTCAGCCGAAATGTTGGACCACTCTTCCTATAACCATCAATAAGCTTCTTACACCTCTGAGTCTCCTCCATAGTGGGGTCCTCCTGGGTCTCCTCCATAGCGTTTCATTTCATAGAAATGTGGACGGATAGTTCGCGCTGACACTGATGCTCCCTGAGCCTGCAGGACAGCTTGAATATCTTTGGAACTTGTTTGGGGCTGCTTATCCACCATCTGGACTATCCTGCGTTGACACCCTTGTACATTTCTCTCTTCCGTCCGCACCCAGGGAGATTATCTACAGTTCCATGGGTTGTAAACTGCTTGATAATGTTGCGCACTGTGGACAAAGACAAATCTAGATCTCTGGAGATGGACTTGTAACCTGGAGATTGTTGATATTTTCCCACAATTTTGGTTCTCAAGTCCTCAGACAGTTCTCTTCTCCTCTTTCTGTTCTCTTCTCCTCTTTCTGTTCTCTTCTCCTCTTTCTGTTCTCTTCTCCTCTTCCTGTTGTCCATGCTTAGTGTGGCACACACAGACACACAATGCAAAGACTAAGTGAACTTCTCTCCTTTTTATCTGATTTCAGGTGTGATTTTTATATTGCCCACACCTGTTACCTGCCCCAGGTGAGTATAAAGGAACATCACAGGCTGGAAACAATCTTATTTATCCACAATTATGAAAGGGGCCAATAATTTTGTCCAGACCATTTTTGGAGTTTGGTGACATTATGTCCAATTTGCTTTTTTTCCTCCTTTTTTGGTTTAGTTCCAATAAACACAAAGGGAATAAACATGTGTATAGCAAAACCTGTGTTACTGCAAAATTATATATATATACAGAGGAGATATATATATATATATATATATATATATATATATATATATATATACAGAGGAGAGGAGATCTATATATATATATATACAGAGGAGAGGAGATCTATATATATATATATACACAGAGGAGAGGAGATCTATATATATATATATATATACAGAGGAGAGGAGATCTATATATATATATATATATATATATATATATATATATACAGAGGAGAGGAGATCTATATATATACAGAGGAGAGGAGATCTATATATATATATACACACAGAGGAGAGGAGATCTATATCTATATATATACAGAGGAGAGGAGATCTATATATATATACACAGAGGAGAGGAGATCTATATATATATATACACAGAGGAGAGGAGATCTATATATATATATACAGAGGAGAGGAGATCTATATATATACAGAGGAGAGGAGATCTATATATATATACACAGAGGAGAGGAGATCTATATATATATATACAGAGGAGAGGAGATCTATATATATATATATATATACAGAGGAGAGGAGATCTATATATATATATATATACAGAGGAGAGGAGATCTATATATATATATATACAGAGGAGAGGAGATCTATATATATACAGAGGAGAGGAGATCTATATATATATACACAGAGGAGAGGAGATCTATATATATATATACAGAGGAGAGGAGATCTATATATATATATATATATATACAGAGGAGAGGAGATCTATATATATATATATATACAGAGGAGAGGAGATCTATATATATATATACAGAGGAGAGGAGATCTATATATATATATATATACAGAGGAGAGGAGATCTATATATATATATATATATACAGAGGAGAGGAGATCTATATATATATATATATATACAGAGGAGAGGAGATCTATATATATATACAGAGGAGAGGAGATCTATATATATACAGAGGAGAGGAGATCTATATATATATATACAGAGGAGAGGAGATCTATATATATATATATATACAGAGGAGAGGAGATCTATATATATATACACAGAGGGAATAAACCTGTGTTACTGCAATCCTTTCCTGTGAGGAATTCTTCATTATATAGAAACATTTCCGCCATGACTGTAGTTCTAGAGACGTGTAGGAGACGTATCTGTCCTCCTCTCCATGTAGACCCCGCGGTGCCCCCCGCACTGTTCTCCGTAGTCTCCCCTCCCCCCCTCATATACTCAGTGAATAGCATCTTAATTATGAAGAAGCTTTTTCAGGCGACTATTGAGGAAGAAACGTTTTCTGACTGCGAATTTTAATGATTTCGATGGCGCCTTTCATTAGCGGAGACTTGTTAACTCAGCCTCTAAATCTGAATGTTTTTGCTTTATTTTCTGTACGTTTTTTATTATTTTTTTGTGTTTGTCGCTCATCAAAGTAAATCCTCAGAGGGAGGAAGAGTTGGGATATGTGAGAATTCTGAGGACAGCTCCTCCGGTGGACAGAGTGAGAACTGCAGGCGCAATTTGGGAGTTTTCGTACATTTTAGAATTTTTTTTATTTTTTGAGCAAGCCAGCAAGTCACGCCCACTTGTGTCACATGACTATCACAAGTGGGTTTATAATACCCCATAGAGGTGATCAGAACAGCATATGAACAGTATAAGGATATCATGTAACACGGACCCTGGTAACAAATCAGTTACATCCCACCTGATACATTCTCATAATCTCTGCTTGCTGTCAGTGAATGAGAACGTGTGTCTGTAAACTAATGGGCTAAACCCCCATTCAGCCCTCTCCTGCTCTTACAGCTGAGGGTTTGTTACAGTGTACTAAGGTAGACTAGTGTTCCCCAACCTGTGGCTTTCTGGCTGTTGCAAAACTACAACTCCCAGCATGCCCTGACAGCCTTCGGCTGTCAGGGCATGCTGGGAGTTGTAGTTTTGCAATAGTTGGGGAGATATAGGTTGGAGATTACGCCCTAAACAATGGGCAGCACCTTAAAGGGGTACTCCGGTGAAAACCTTTTTTCTTTTAAATCAACTGGTGGCAGAAAGTTAAACATATTTGTAAATTACTTCTATTAAAAAAATCTTAATCCTTCCTGTACTTATTAGCTTCTGAATACTACAGAGGAAATTCTTTTCTTTTTGGAATGCTCTCTGATGACATCACGACCACAGTTCTCTCTGCTGACGTTATTATAATAATAATAATAACTCTTTCTTTATTGTTGTCCTTAGTGGGATTTGAACCCAAGTCCCCAGCACTGCAAGGCAGCAGTGCTAACCACTGAGCCACCATGCTGCCCTTAGCATGCATCTGCCATGCACGGTTGCTAAAATGGATGGAGATGTCAGCAGAGAGAACTGTGCTCGTGATGTCTTCAGTGTTCCAAAAAGAAAGGAATTTCCTCTGTAGCATTCAGCAGCTAATAAGTACTGGAAGGATTAAGATTTTTTTAATAGAAGTAATTTACAAATATGTTCAACTTTCTGCCACCAGTTGATTTAAAAGAAAAAAGGTTTTCACTGGACTACCCCTTTAAGGGCATGCTGGGAGTTGTAGTTTTGCCATAGTTAGGGAGATATAGGTTGGAGATTACGCCCTAAACAATGGGCAGCACCTTAAGGGCATGCTGGGAGTTGTAGTTTTGCAACAGCTGGAGAACTACAGGTTTAAGGTCGCTGCTGTATAGAATGAGTGATTCTGTCAGGGCATGATGGGAGTTGTAGTTTTGCAATTGTTGGAGAGATAAAGGTTGGAAATTACGCCCTAAATAATGGGCAGCACCTTAAGGGCATGCTGGGAGTTGTAGTATTGAAATAGCTGGAGAGATACAGGTTGGATATTACTGCCCTTAACAATGGGCAACACTTGCTGGGAGTTGTAGTTTTGCAACAGCTGGAGGGCCACGGGTTTGAGATCACTGCTCATTACAATGAGTGATGCTGTCAGGGCATGCTGGGAGTTGTAGTTTGGCCACAGCTAGAGAGCTACAGGTTGGAGATTGCTGCTCTTTAAAATAAGTGACACTGTCCGGGCATGCTGGGAGTTGTAGTTTGGCAAGAGCTGGAGGCACCCTGGTTGAGAAACGCTGATATACAGTGATTAGGGTTTGTTTACCGGACACCGGCCCTTTAATGAACGCAAGAAGAGACTGAGACTGCGCAGAATGATCTGTAATCCGATCGCCCCCTGTAGTCCGCACCCTGTATACATATATATCCCTGTATACATCTCTCCCTCCCCCACCTCTGATTTCTCAGTCAAAGAAGAAAAAAAAATGTTAAGAAAAAGCGACAAAAAAGTAAAATCCCCCCCCCCCCCATCTCACGCGGAGGCTTTTATGGCGGCGGATGGAGATTTCATTGTGTCACTTTGTGATAAGATAATGGGGGACGTCTCGAGACCATTACAGGAAAATTGCTCGGTTTGATGATCCGCGGAGAAGTCGGCGGAACGGGAGACGGCGCTGGTGGAATCTGAGCGCAAATTGGGGTGAAGCGAGGCCAAAACCGGAGCCGGGGCGCCGCTTCTCCCTGCCATGACACCGCTTCTCTATTTATATAATATCCATTATCTGCGCCATCGCGCCAATCCACAGCCTGCCCGGGATTTAAAGGGACAGGACCCGAAGCGGCTCCAGGGAACAAATATCCTGTCTACATATAAATGACATCAGGTCTTATCCTCCAGAGCTGCACTCACTATTCTGCTGTATATCATGTCTTATCCTCCAGACACCCCCAGAGCTGCACTCACTATTCTGCTGTTACATCATGTCTTCTCCTCCAGAGCTGCACTCACTATTCTGCTCTTACATCATGTCTTTTCCTCCAGAGCTGCACTCACTATTCTGCTGTTACATCATGTCTTATCCTCCAGTCACCCCCAGAGATGCACTCACTATTCTGCTGTTACATCATGTCTTCTCCTCCAGAGCTGCACTCACTATTCTGCTGTTACATCATGTCTTATCCTCCAGAGCTGCACTCACTATTCTGCTGTTACATCATGTCTTATCCTCCTGTCACCCCCAGAGATGCACTCACTATTCTGCTGTTACATCATGTCTTCTCCTCCAGAGCTGCACTCACTATTCTGCTGTTACATCATGTCTTATCCTCCAGAGCTGCACTCACTATTCTGCTGTTACATCATGTCTTATCCTCCAGTCACCCCCAGAGATGCACTCACTATTCTGCTGTTACATCATGTCTTCTCCTCCAGAGCTGCACTCACTATTCTGCTGTTACATCATGTCTTATCCTCCAGAGCTGCCCTCACTATTCTGCTGTTGCATCATGTCTTATCCTCCAGAGCTGCACTCACTATTCTGCTGTTACATCATGTCTTATCCTCCAGTCACCTCCAGAGCTGCACTCACTATTCTGCTGTTACATCAGGTCTTGTCCTCCAGTTACCTCCAGAGCTGCACTCACTATTCTGCTGTTACATCAGGTCTTGTCCTCAAGTTACCTCCAGAGCTGCACTCACTATTCTGCTGTTACATCAGGTCTTGTCCTCCAGTTACCTCCAGAGCTGCACTCACTATTCTGCCATTACGTCATGTCTTATCCTCCAGTTACCTACAGAGCTGAACTCCTCCTTCCCACCAGGGGGCCTCCAGCTGTTGCAAAACCGAGCATGACCAGACAGCCGTTGCATCAGTGCATTTCATTACTGTAACTGGGTCATGTGATCACCAATCTGACCACATAAAATCAAGCATTGTTTCTCAACCAGGGTGTCTCCAGCTGTTTCAAAAGTACAACTCCCAGCATGGCTGGATGGTCATTGGCTGTCTGGGCATGCTGGGAGTTGTAGTTTTGCAACAGCTGGAGGCCCCCTGCTTGGGAAACACTGGGAAAACCACAAATTGAAAATGTATTTAATTGGGATTCTATGTAATGAACCAACTCAGAATCGTCCATCATTTTGAAATCCGGGGGATATTACGAGAATTTCACAATTATTTACAAATTTAAAAAATCTGTAAATTTTGGCGCAATTTAATTCGCGAAACAAAGACCTTTATCGCGCATGTAGTTTCGAAGGTAATAAATTCTGAATGTCGCGAAGGTTTCCATGAAGTGATGATTAATCTTCCTCTCAGCGAATCGGGCGCGCGCAGCGGCGAGCGTCCTGTACATGGGCGAACCGACATCGGATTGAGAAATGGCGCCCTCCCCTCCCCCAGCGCTGCCTTTCCGCTGATTGTAGCAATCGCGTCTCCCTGGGTCTCTGAGCCCCATTATAGGGCAGGGCTGGGGGCGCGGTGTGCGGCGGGAGGGCGCGCGCCATCACCTGTGGCTCTAACACCGGATTATTGCTGCGTTCCGCACAGACGAGAAATGTCATCAGCTTCATCCTCCGAACCATTTCCTCCTGTACAGGTATTTATTTAGGATGATGGATTCCGGCACCTGAATGCGCCACTTATCTCTCCATTAGCGCCGCGCTGGAATCCGAACACGTAGATACTTTTTATTTTATTTTTTGCAATGTATTCGATCTAAAAATGGAGAGAAACATAGAATATGGGGAATAGCGGCGAATTATGTACCCCTCCCCCCCCCCCCCGGCTTCACCGTGTCCATAGTCAGCTCCGCCATCCTGCGCTATTTTTTCAGTAAATGTAATAGTGCAAGTGAATGTAAGGAACTTTGTAATATATCTTATCAGAGAAAAATGTCTCCAGTTTTCAGCCCCCCCCCCCCCCCCCTGGACTTTTCTACATTTTGTCATGGCATAACCCAATGTTTCCCAACCAGGGCGCCTCCAGCTGTTGCAAAACTTCAACTCCCAGCGTGCCTGGACAGCCGTTGCATTAATGCATTTTATCACTGTAACTGGGTGATGTGATCGCCAGTCTGAAAAATGACAGTGAAAAATGACAGTGCTTAATGCTGTGTATCCCAACCAGTGTTGAGAAACTACAACTCCCAGCATGCCCGGACAGCCCCAGTGTTTCCCAACCAGTGTGCCCCCATCTGTTGTGAAACTACAATTCCCAGCATGCCTAGACAGTCCCACTGTTTCACAACCAGTGGCTTCGAGCTGTGGCAAAACTATCACTCCCAGCATGCCCGGACAGCCAAAGGCTGTCCGGGCATGCTGGGAGTGGTAGTTTTGCTACAGCTGGAGGCACATTGGTTTGGAAACAAGGTTGGAAGTTGTAGTTTTGTAATATGTTGGTTGTCTTGGCATGCTGGGAGTTGTAGTTTTACAATAAGCTGAATGTCTTGGCATGCTGGGAGTTGTAGTTTTACAATATGTTTGTTGTCCGGGCATGCTGGGAGTTGTAGTTTTGCAATATGTTTGCTGTCCGGGCATGCTGGGAGTTGTAGTTTTACAATATGTTTGTTGTCTGGCCATGCTGGGAGTTGTAGTTTTACAATATGTTTGCTGTCCGGCCATGCTGGGAGTTGTAGTTTTACAATATGCTGGATGTCTTGGCATGCTGGGAGTTGTAGTTTTACAATATGCTGGATGTCTTGGCATGCTGGGAGTTGTAGTGATGCAATATGTTTGCTGTTCGGGCATGCTGGGAGTTGCAACATCTGGAGGTCCACAGTTTGGAGACCGCTGTATGGGGAGATCACCTGATTAATACTGTTAACCCTTTGATGGTAAGTGCGGTTCAGCATTTTCCACTTTTTTTTTAGCGTTCCGGTGATTGGCGTCGCTGGTAATTTTTTTTCGCTGCAGATGATGAAATCTCCGTCTCCGGCATCGCGGCCATTAACTAGAAATCACTAATATTCCCATAATTAATGTCGTATTAACGGAGCGATAATCTTTACCTGACACTGACATCCACAGTCACCGGCAGCGTATATCACCGCCACATCCGTAATAAATCAGCGACAAAACCGCCGAATATAAACGTCAGCGAAGATAAACCTCAGTCACTGGCGCTCCGCACACGCTCATTCCTCACAGCTGAGGGTTTGTTACATTTGGATCCCTTGTCTAGGAAATCTTCATTGTGGTGAACAGCCTGGACTGCACCGATACATTGTAACAAAGCACTGAGTCATGAAGGGTTAAAATAACATAAAGACTGGGACGTCTGAGTGATGCTTAATATGGCTGCAGAATAGTGAGTGCAGCTCTGGAGGTGACTATAGGATAAGACATGCTGTAACAGCAGAATAGTGAGTGCAGCGCTAGAGGTGACTGGAGGATAACATATGGTGTAACAGCAGAATAGTGAGTGCAGCACTGCCCTTCTTTTCGGTCCTCACCCTCTGTATCTGGGGGTAGGGGTCAGTACAGGGACAACAATGGGGGTCAGTACCAGGGCAACAATGGGGGTCAGTACCAGGACAACAATGGGGTCAGTACAGGGACAACAATGGGGTCAGTACAGGGACAAGAATGGGGGTCAGTACAGGGACAAGAATGGGGGTCAGTACAGGCACAACAATGGGGGTCAGTACAGGGACAACAATGGGGGTCAGTACAGGGACAACAATGGGGGTCAGTACAGGGACAACAATGGGGGTCAGTACCGGCACAACAATGGGGGTCAGTACCGGGCAACAATGGGGGTCAGTACTGGGACAACAATGGGGGTCAGTACCGGGACAACAATGGGGGTCAGTACAGGGACAACAATGGGGGTCAGTACAGGGACAACAATGGGGGTCAGTACCGGGACAACAATGGGGGTCAGTACCGGGACAACAATGGGGGTCAGTACTGGGACAACAATGGGGGGTCAGTACAGGGACAACAATGGGGGTCAGTACCGGGACAACAATGGGGGTCAGTACCGGGACAACAATGGGGGTCAGTACCGGGAAAACAATGGTGGTCAGTACAGGGACAACAATGGGGGTCAGTACAGGGACAACAATAGGGTCAGTACAGGGACAACAGTGGGGTCAGTACAGGGACAACAATGGGGGTCAGTACAGGGACAACAATGGGGGTCAGTACAGGGACAACAGTGGGGTCAGTACAGGGACAACAATGGGGGTCAGTACCGGGACAACAATGGGGGTCAGTACCGGGACAACAATGGGGGTCAGTACAGGGACAACCATGGGGGTCAGTACCGGGACAACCATGGGGGTCAGTACAGGGACAACAATGGGGGTCAGTACAGGGACAACAATGCGGGTCAGTACAGGGACAACAATGGGGGTCAGTACTGGGAGAACCATGGGAGTCAGTACAGGGACAACAATGGGGGTCAGTACAGGGACAACAATGGGGGTCAGTACAGGGACAACAATGGGGGTCAGTACCGGGACAACCATGGGGGGTCAGTACAGGGACAACAATGGGGGTCAGCACAGGGACAACAATGGGGGTCAGTACCAGGACAACAATGGGGGTCAGTACAGGGACAACAATGGGGGTCAGTACCAGGACAACAATGGGGGTCAGTACAGGGACAACAATGGGGGTCAGTACAGGGACAACAATGGGGTCAGTACAGGGACAACAATGGGGGTCCCCAGCTACAACTCCCATCATGCCCGAAGGCTGATATAGTCGATGATGTTAACATTTTTTGACCTCAGATGTCCCCGGTGCGATGACCCTCGCGGTAACCGGCGGTGACCATTAAAATGTCAGATCACTTATTGTCTAAGGACTAAATAGTTTTGGTATTTGAGGTTGAATATTAATAAGATGGAGACGGCGACTTATTAGGCGTCCTGCGTTTTCGTATAAAGTCAGATTTCCTTCCCTCCTCTGACCTGCAGATAAGTGTCCAGGAGACGACAATCGCTTTCGGTCTCGCAGCGCCATTCTATTTTTATGTGGCCGCGGTGTTTTTAGCTGGAGCCGCCGGTAACATTGCGCAGTTTATTGCCGACTATAAATTGTTAGAGACATTTTCTGCGAGTAATAACTCCCCGACCGCTCCATTACTCTGCGCATTCTTAATGTGATTAAGTGGGAAGATGGATTAATGACCGCGCAGAAGTGATCACCGCGGCCACCGAACCCACCGGGGGGAAGACGGCAAAGAACAATGGATGAGGAAGCCGCGCCATTCATGACCCTCTGTCTCCTCCCAACAGAAAGCCCTGGATCCTTCCATCGTGACCGCAGATCCTTCCATCATGACCCCTGGATCCTTCCATCATGACCGCAGATCCTTCCATCATGACCCCCGGATCCTTCCATTGTGACCCCTGGATCCTTCCATCATGACCGCAGATCCTTCCATCATGACCGCAGATCCTTCCATCATGACCCCTGGATCCTTCCATCATGACCGCAGATCCTTCCATCATGACCCCTGGATCCTTCCATCATGACCGCAGATCCTTCCATCATGACCCCTGGATCCTTCCATCATGACCGCAGATCCTTCCATCATGACCCCCGGATCCTTCCATTGTGACCCCTGGATCCTTCCATCATGACCGCAGATCCTTCCATCATGACCGCAGATCCTTCCATCATGACCCCTGGATCCTTCCATCATGACCGCAGATCCTTCCATCATGACCCCTGGATCCTTCCATCATGACCGCAGATCCTTCCATTGTGACCCCCGGATCCTTCCATCGTGACCCCTTCCTGGATCCCTTCATTGTGACCCCCCCCTGGATCCCTTCATTGTGACCCCCTGGATCCCTTCATTGCGACCCCCCCCTGGATCCCTTCATTGTGACCCCCCTGGATCCCGTCATTGTGACCCCCCTGGATCCCCTCATTGTGACCCCTGGATCCCTTCATTGTGATCCCCCTGGATCCCTTCATTGTGACCCCCCTGGATCCCGTCATTGTGACCCCCCTGGATCCCCTCATTGTGACCCCTGGATCCCTTCATTGTGATCCCCCTGGATCCCTTCATTGTGACCCCCCCTTGATCCCTTCATTGTGACCCCCCTGGATCCCTTCATTGTGACCCCCCTGGATCCCTTCATTGTGACCCCCCTGGATCCCCTCATTGTGACCCCTGGATCCCTTCATTGTGACCCCCCTGGATCCTTCCATCCTGATCTCCCTGACTCTCTTGTCTCTTTCTACCACCATCCTCTCTTCCCCGTCCTGCCGGTGATTTAACCCTAAGAGGGGTCGAGATGACGCACGAAAATCTCGAGGGCTGAACGTTCATTCTGGTTGTGTAATAATGTTGTATTGGCCCCTGATGAGGCTGCGGGCCCCAGGTCGAATATTAACCTCCTCATAATAATAAAATCGCACATACGGCGGCCATTAACCTCATTGTTAAGCTGACAAGACCCCCGGCCCCCCAGGAGACATAAACTTAATGAGATCTTTAATATTAGTATCTAATAAAGCAGTGGTTTCCAAACTGTGGACCTCCAGCTGTTGCAAAACTACAACTTCCAGCATGCCCGGACAGCTAACGGCTGTAGTTTTGGAACAGCTGGAGGCACCCTGGTTGGGAAACACTATAAGCCCAAGACAAGGACAATCCTCCGGCCATGGTTCCCTAGAGATTTCCTCACCTAGGGGGTTTTCTCCTCTCCCCAGTTGAGGAAACCTCTGGGGAACCAGGACTAATGGATTGCCCTTCCCTTGGTCATAGAGCAGCGTTTCCCAAAACCAGGGTGCCTCCAGCTGTTGCAAAACTACAACTCCCAGAATGCCCAAGCAGCCAACGGTAACAGCTGGAGGCACACTGGTTGGGAAACCCTGCTCTAAGCCCAAGGAAACAGCAGTCCTTCAGCCAGGATTCCTTGGGGGTTCCTTTACTTGGGGGGATTTCTCCTCTACTAACTGCTGGAGGCTGCCCAGGCATGCTGGGAGTTGTAGTTTTGCAACAGCTGGAGGCACACTGATTTGATGAAACTCTGCCCTAAGCCCAAATAAAGGGCGATCCTTCACTCATGATTCCCTAGAAGTTTCCTCCACTTGGGTTTTTCTCCACTCCTAAGTGCTGTAGGCTGTCCAGGCATGCTGGGAGTTGTAGTTTTGCAACAGCTGGAGGCATCCCAGTTAAGAACCCTCCATTAAGCACTGTGATTTTCTGTAGGCCAGACTGGTGATCTCATGACACAGTTACAGTAATGAACTGCACTGTTGCAACGGCTGTCCGGGCATGATGGGAGTTGCTGTTTTGCAACAGCTGGAGGCACACTGGTTTTGGGAAACACTGCTCTAATCCCAAGGGAAGGGTAATCCTTTAGCCGTGGTTCCCTAGAGGTTTCTTCCACCAGGGTTTTCCATAATGAATTATATATATTCGTGACATCACAGGATACATATATACAGGGAAATTTTGTCCTATTCTTACCCCTATAACGTTTTTATTTTTCCTTATTCCGGCCTGTATGAGGGTAATTTTTTGCGCCCAAATCTGAAGATTTTAACAGGACTGTTTTTGTTTTGATGTGACTTTTTGATGTTTTTTATTTATTTATTTTTTGTAATTAAATTCGAGAGTTGCAGTTAGTTACTACTACAACTCCCAGCATGCCCTGATACAGGCTGTGGCTCAGTAGCTGCCCCAAATGAAAACTACAACTCCCGGCATGTTGGACTATACAGTAGTATATAGTATAGACCAATGTTTCCCAACCAGGGGTGCCTCCAGCTGTTGCAAGACTACAACTCCCAGCATGTTGGACTATATAGTAGTATATGGTATAGGTCAGTGTTTCCCAACCAGGGGTGCCTCCAGCTGTTGCAAGACTACAACTCCCAGCATGTTGGACTATATAGTAGTATATGGTATAGGTCAGTGTTTCCCAACCAGGGGTGCCTCCAGCTGTTGCAAAACTACAACTCCCAGCATGTTGGACTATATAGTAGTATATGGTATAGGTCAGTGTTTCCCATCCAGGGGTGCCTCCAGCTGTTGCAAAACTACAACTCCCAGCATGTTGGACTATATAGTAATATATGGTATAGGTCAGTGTTTCCCAACCAGGGGTGCCTCCAGCTGTTGCAAAACTACAACTCCCAGCATGTTGGACTATATAGTAGTATATGGTATAGGTCAGTGTTTCCCAACCAGGGGTGCCTCCAGCTGTTGCAAAACTACAACTCTCAGCATGTTGGACTATATAGTAGTATATGGTATAGGTCAGTGTTTCCCAACCAAGGGTGCCTTCAGCTGTTGCAAAACTACAACTCCCAGCATGTTGGACTATATAGTAGTATATAGTATAGGTCAGTGTTTCCCAACCAGAGTGCCTCCAGCTGTAGCAAAATGCAAAACTACAACTCCCAGCATGCCCGGACAGCCGTTGGCTGTCCGGGCATGCTGGGAGTTGAAGTTTTGCAACAGCTGGAGGCGCTCTGGTTTGGAAACACTGGTATAGTATATGGTGCAACATTTCGGGAGTTGGAGCATTGGTTGGATAAATACCGTCCAGGTGGTGACCCTAGTCCGGTGTGGTCCTAGTATCTGCTCCGGTGCCGGAGACCCTGCCAGGTTTGTGTTGTTCCCATCCTGGACTTCACCGTTTTACCTATGATAGATCTGAGGTCCCAACCCCCCATCTCATCCTCCCTCAACAAGGTTCGGTTATACATTTTGGCGTAGTGGCCGCTGTGCCGCCTTCCCTAAGAGCACCTTAGTGATTTCCATTATACTGGCAGAAGTGGGGTTAATGGCGAGGTTAATGTCTGAGGCGGCGCTCCCTTCTGGGCTCTCTCCGTCTTCCGCTGTTGGCTGTCTTGTGAAGATAAGCCTCGCTCCTCTCCAGGTGGTCCTGGTGGGCCGCACTGACGGTAATTGATTTGGAGCGCAGCAGGCGAAGCCTCTATCCCAGGTGGAGCCCGAGGCGCCGAACATCTGAAGATTCAATCGTCGACTCCACATCAACATTTCATGGGCGGCCATTGTTGTCTTTCCTCACCTTGTCTTGTCCTTACTCCTTGGGCCGGTAGCGGAGGCTGGAGAGGGGGGCACACTCCTCAACAACATATAGTGGCCCCAAACACACAGGGCCCCATTGTGGACACCTGCACATTATTCCCACTTCAAATCCCTAAGTACTGACAGATATCTGGACCTTTGGGGCCCCTGATATGTCATATAATGGGGTGCGGCATAGTATGCACCAAAATATGCATAAAAAAATACATGGAATTGTGGTGCCAAGGCGTGCAACTAATCCTTATCACGTGACGCCAGGGCACTGTTAGCCTATAAATGGTCTGAGGTGGAGACAGCTTCTCCTGGGCCAGACACGGGGTGTAAGAAACACAGGTTACAGATAACTATCTTTACTGAGCAGGTGCAGATGGTATTACACACAGTACGGAGCAGAGTGGGGAGGATGCAGCGTAACCCTTGGGAGCCCTGTTGTCTTGCTGGGACTTATGGTGCTTTTCACCCACTTGAATAATATAGACTGGAGATATGAGACTTAAAGGGATCCTACACTGACATGGTCCAATTACTATCACCCCCAGGGCTTGATTCACCGCTGTACGGGGAACACGACTTGATTCAGAGATTTTCTTAGGCTTCCCTCAGGATTCTCCACACGCCTCTTCACCTCCTATCCACACTGCACTCAGATAAGAACGGACTGAAGTGAGTCCAGAGCTCAACTCAACAGGGGCAGCTCCTCCCCCCTACACTATATACAGTGGGGGGAGAGAGAGTATTTAGTCAGCCCCCAATTGTACAAGTTCTCCCCCTTATAAAGATGAGAGGCTGTAATTATCATCATAGGTTATAACCTCAACTATGAGACAGAATGAGAAAAAATCCATAAAATCACATTGTCTGATTATTAAAGGATTTATTTGCAAATTATGGTGGAAAATTTGTATTCGGTCAATAAGAAAAGTTCATCTCAATACTTTGTTATATCCCTTTGTTGACAATGACAGAGGTCACATGTTTTCTGTCTTCACAAGGTTCTCACACACTGTTGCAGGTATTTTGGCCCATTCCTCCATGCAGATCTCCTCTAGAGCAGTGATGTTTTGGGGCTGTCGCTGGGCAACACAGACTTTCAACTCCCTCCAAAAGGTTTTCTATGGGGTTGAGATCTGGAGACTGGCTAGGCTACTCCAGGACCTTGAAATGCTTCTTATGAAGCCACTCCTTCGTTGCCTGGGTGATGTGTTTGGGATCATTGTCATTCTGAAAGACCCAGCCATGTTTCATCTTCAATGTCCTTGCTGATGGAAGGAGGTTTTCATTCAAAATCTCACAATACATGGCCCCAATCATTCTTTCCTTTACATGGATCAGTCGTCCTGGTCCCTCTGATGAAAAACAGCCCAACAGTATAATGTCCCCACCCCCATGCTTCACAGTAGGTATGGTGTTCTTTGGATGCAACTCAGCATTCTTTCTCCTCCAAACACAAAGAGGAGTCTGAAGAAAAAAGGAGGACAATGGAGGAAGGAGGAGAATGATGAAGGAGTCTCGAAGGAGGAGGAGTCTGGTGAAGGAATCTCGGAGGAGGAGGAGTCTGGTGAAGGAATCTCGGAGGAGGAGGAGTCTGGTGAAGGAATCTCGAAGGAGGAGGAGTCTGGTGAAGGAATCTCGAAGGAGGAGGAATCTGGAGGAAAAGGAAGCGAGAGGGGTCTGTCTGGAAAAGGACAGAAGAGTTTGAAGTGAGGAGCAGAAGGAGGACAGAGGAGTCTAAAGGCAGGAGGTGAGGGAGGAAACTGAAGAAGTAGGGCACAGGAGACAGAAGAGAGGAGTCTGGAGGAAAAGGAGGATAGAGAAGTCTGGAGAGAAAAGAGGACAAAGGAGTCTGGAGGAGGAGGATAGAGGATTCCAGAGGAGGAAGAGGATAGAGGAGTCTGGAGGAGGAGTCTGAAGGAAAAGGAGGATAGAGGAGTCGGGAGGAGGAGAGAAGAGTCTGGAGGAGGACAGAGGTGTCTGGAGGAGGAGTCTGAATGAAAAGGAGGATAGACAAGTCTGGAGGAGGAGGATAGACAAGTCTGGAGGGAGGAGGAGGACAGAGGAGTCTGGAGGGAGGAGGAGGACAGAGGAGTCTGGAGGAGGAGGACAGAGGAGTCTGGAGGAGGACAGAGAAGTCTGGAGGAGGAGGAGGACAGAGGAGTCTGGAGGAGGAGGAGGACAGAGGAGTCTGGAGGAGGAGGAGGACAGAGGAGTCTGGAGGAGGACAGAGGAGTCTGGAGGAGGAGGACAGAGGAGTCTGGAGGAGGAGGAGGACAGAGGAGTCTGGAGGAGGAGGAGGAGGAGGACAGAGGAGTCTGGAGGAGGAGGACAGAGGAGTCTGGAGGAGAAGGAGGACAGAGGAGTCTGGAGGAGAAGACAGATGAGTCTGGAGGAGGAGGACAGAGGAGTCTGGAGGAGGAGGACAGAGGAGTCTGGAAGAGGAGGACAGAGGAGTCTGGAGGAGGAGGAGGACAGAGGAGTCTGGAGGAGGAGGAGGAGGAGGACAGAGGAGTCTGAAGTAAAAGGAGGGTAGAGGAGTCTTGAGGGAGGAGGAGTCTGGATGAGAAGGAGTCTGAAGAAGGATGAGGAGAACGCGATACGTAGAGGGGACCGAGGGGTCTGGAGAGGACGACTACTGGCTCCATTAGCGGACAAGCAACCATCGCAACCAATCAGATCGCTGCTTTACTTTTTCAGAGGCCTTTTCAAAAATGAAAGCAGCGATCTGATTGGTTGCTATGGGCAACTGGGCGACTTTTCCTCTGTGCAGGTTGTGATAAATTTCCCCCATTAATGAGTTTGTTTCGGGGGGATATGACCACAGACTCGGAGTGACCGCCCCCATCACCGGCGCCGTCCGTGCGGAGCGGGTGCCGCCTACGTGGTACGTGTGTTTGTATTGAGCGCGGTTCTCACTGCGTTTTACTTTCTGTTTAATGTACACACCTTATACTTATTACTTATAAGGAAAAATGTACATGTAAATGAAGGCTAAAAACGGACGCTGCTGTGCGGCGCCGCAGGTAGAATCCGCTTCCCATTGACTTACATAATAATAAAAGATGGATTCCCGCAGCCATGTGATCACCCTGTAGCGGCTGTAATGGCGGCCATATTGCTTCTTCCTCTCCCACCTACAGATAATCCATCTCCAGGAGAGATATTCAGTGCTGCGCGCTCTCCCGGCATCCTGGTAGATTAGTCGGCCCTCGCTGGACTCATTACGGGATCCATTAATCAGGGGCCACGCTGCACTTTTCCGCTGGCTTGATTAAACCCGCCGCTCGTCCGCCCTGAGACTCGCAGTTCGAGCTTTTCAATTAATAATACATTTCATGGTCGTCGGCAAACTTTGTATATTATTAATAAAATATAAGTGATGATTATTCGGAGGTTTTACTAGTCGAAGAGTTTAATGGAGATGACGGCAGACGAGTCCTGCGCCGAACCCACCGCGTACGCAGATTGCGGCTCCGGTGGGGGGGGGGGGGGGGGGGGATGAAGTGATCACCGGTGAGCGGAGGTCTCGCCAGGTCTGAATATGGATGTCACACAACCTCTAGGACGGTCGCCCTGAACCGCTACGCCGCGTCATTACCATTACGTCACCGCGACACCCATGATGTCACGCCACGCCCCCTCCATTCATGTCTATGGGAGGGGGCATGACAACGTCATGCCCCCTCCCATAGACATGAACGGAGGGGGCATGGGGTGACTTCATGACCACTGCCACCCGAAGCAGCATAGACTACGATTAAAGAATAATGTACAGGTTCTTGTGTACGCCTTGCGCTTACCTGTTTTAACTGATGTGGCAGGCATGTTTTTGTTTTTCAGCCATTCCATCACTGAAATGATTTCCTTATGCTGCCTACATTTACCATGAATCTTCTGGCTGATCGTGTGGAGTCTTATCACTGCACCTGGTCATCTAATTAGGCTGCTTTTGCTGGAGGTCAACCCCGGTGAACTGATTTAGTATTTAGTACATATTTTTCACTTACTAGATACCCAGACAGCGTAGTGTACAGCTGCAGGGCCGGATCTGCCTATAGACAAAATAGGCAGCTGCCTAGAGCGCCATCTTGATGGGGGCGCCGCTCTGCCCACTGCAAGAAAGTTAGTAACCAGCCAGCACCCGAAGCACCCGCCCAGCCAGAACCACCGTCGTAGGAGGAGGAGGATTGTTACAGTGTGTCACCCCAGTAGTAAGGAGATTACATGAGGAGGAGGTTTGTTACAGTGTGTCACCCCAGTAGTACGGAGATTACATGAGGAGGAGGTTTGTTACAGTGTGTCACCCCAGTAGTAAGGAGATTACATGAGGAGGAGGTTTGTTAAAGTGTGTCATCCCAGTAGTAAGGAGATTACATGAGGAGGAGGTTTGTTACAGTGTGTCACCCCAGTAATAAGGAGATTACATGAGGAGGAGGTTTGTTACAGTGTCACCCCAGTAGTAAGGAGATTACATGAGGAGGAGGTTTGTTACAGTGTGTCACCCCAGTAGTAAGGAGATTACATGAGAAGGAGGTTTGTTACAGTGTGTCACCCCAGTAGTAAGGAGATTACATGAGGAGGAGGTTTGTTACAGTGTGTCACCTCAGTAGTAAGGAGATTACATGAGGAGGAGGTTTGTTACAGTGTGTCACCCCAGTAGTAAGGAGATTACATGAGGAGGAGGTTTGTTACAGTGTCACCCCAGTAGTAAGGAGATTACATGAGGAGGAGGTTTGTTACAGTGTGTCACCCCAGTAGTAAGGAGATTACATGAGAAGGAGGTTTGTTACAGTGTGTCACCCCAGTAGTAAGGAGATTACATGAGGAGGAGGTTTGTTACAGTGTGTCACCCCAGTAGTAAGGTGATTAAATGAGGAGGAGTTTGTTACAGTGTGACACCCCAGTAGTAAGGAGATTACATGAGGAGGAGGTTTGTTACAGTGTGTCACCCCAGTAGTAAGGAGATTACATGAGGAGGAGGTTTGTTACAGTGTGTCACCCCAGTAGTAAGGAGATTACATGAGGAGGAGGTTTGTTACAGTGTATTTAGTAAGGTGGGGCTAATGGGCGGGGTCAAGGGGCAGCAAACTTCTCTTTAACCTATGGAGGCAAAAATCCTTGCCCCATCCCTGTAGAGCTGTATATACTTGTGTAATGTACAGGAGATATAGACTGAAGAATAGTGGCTAAAATATTAGGAAGATAAAAGTGATTTGGGGGCCCGGGGGCTCTGGTACCTGCGCAGCCTTCTGTACATTATCGGATTATACAATCTGGTTAATGTTCTGCGGGGCCATAGGGTAACTATATCCGAGCCGTAATGATAGATGAGGGAAATGTTCTGTAATGAAAAGTGTAGAGGAAGGTGAGAGGGAGAAGCATCGCTCATCGAGTCCTCCTCCAGCCACACTCATTCAGCGTGGCAGAGCCAGACAAGGGGGCTGAGTCCGCAGCCGAGGACAAGAAGAATAGAAAGATGTTGTAGGGACTGATGATAAAATGATTTCAGGACAGACAATATCCCGGCTGCACTAAGTGACCTGACAAAGCGGATTCTTCTCATGTTTTGACTTTAATGGCAATAGGAAGAAAAAGGGAATTGTTTGTCATGTGCTCTGTGGGAGATTAGCTCTGTAGAACCAGTAACATAGCAGCAAAATAGCAGTCAGAGACAGGGACACAGATGTTTAGTAACAAAACATTTACAGCCTTTAACACATACAGTACAAAACAAATCCTGCTCGTCCAGAGCTAAATACACAACATCTTCCCTCTCCGTACAGGTGGCTTACTACCAGCCACCCAACAAAACACTCATTGAATGTGTTACTCACACAAGGTAAATGTCTTTGTTTTAAGGCTACCCATCTTAGGACTCCAACTCTTATCAGAGGTTCCCCCCAGTCTCTCATTATAGGGACAGCATTAATCAGCCTCAGCACCTGTGCTGATCTGGACTAGTCTGAACACCTGGGCTGGCCAGAAAAGAGGATGAAAAGTCCCGCTAGTAATCTGCCTGTCATTCCATAAATATCCATACCCGATAACAGGTCGACAAAAGTTCCCAGCAAACTAAGTCTCGCCAGGGATTTTAACTCTTTCTTGGATTTCCTATATCTCACCCAGCTTTCCCAGGAACCTGACTTCTACATACAACAGGTAACTTAAGTAAATATATTGCAATCTCTGACCACCATTTCTGTCACTGTCTCACACAACCTTAAAGGGGTACTCCACCCCTAGACATCTTATCTCCTATCCAAAGGATAGGGGATAAGATGTCTGATTGCGGGGGTCCCGCTTCTGGGGACCCCCGCAATATAGCATGCGGCACCCACCTGTTTCTGGTCCGGAAGCGCTGGAGGGTCTGGGTCCCCACCACAGGAACGGAAGTTCGTGACGTCACGCCCCGTCCCCTCAATGCAAGTCTATGGGAGGGGGCGTGACGGCCGTCATGCCCCCTCCCATAGACTTGCATTGAGGGGACGGGGCGCGACGTCACACGGGGGCGGAGTCGAGACGTCACGAACTTCCATTCCCGAGGTCGGGACCCAGACCCTCCAGGGCTTCCGGACCAGAAACATCTGGGTGCTGCATGCTATATTGCGGGGGGTCCCCAGCAGCAGGACCCCCATGATCAGACATCTTATGCCCTATCCTTTGGATAGGGGATAAGATGTCTAGGGGTGGAGTACCCCTTTAAATTCAGAAAGGTTCAAGAAATTAAGATTGTTATTTTGTCCCTTTTCCCCCTTACACAACCAAACTGTGAGATAGATGTAGATTGGTATATTGTCCCTTCTTCCCCTAACACAATCAAGCAGTTGTATGTAGATTGGTATATTGTCCCTTCTTCCCCTAACACAATCAAGCAGTTGTATGTAGATTGGTATATTGTCCCTTCTTCCTCTTACATAACCAGTTATATGTAGTTTGTTACATTGTTCCCTTGCGTCCTCTGACCATACAAGGAGGACCATATCATTAAAGATGACAGAAGGTCAATGGCGTTGCTCCTGTTTACCTTTGGTTTGCGCATTTGTTGCATACAACTAGTTATATCTCAGTTAATAAAACCCCAGAGTATCATCCTGGAAGGAGAAGACGTCAGACTAAACCCTGACTAAATAGTTTTGTTTTCCTGGTAATTGACCGCGCAGAATTACCTGATGACTTTATCCTCAGAGCTGCAATCATGTTATATCAATAAGTATTGGAGTGGATGGATGGGACGGAGTGGATGGATGGGACGGCTTGTGTTTTAATCTCGTGGAAAGAGTCACCGAGGATTTAACTAATCCGAATAATAATGGTGTATGGAGCATTGATGTGCGTGCGGGCGCGGACATGGTCATCATGAAGACCCCTCCTGATCGGCTTATTTCCCCTGAGCATTAACATTATAATGCCTCCATATTTGTTTCTATAGAACATCGCAATTGCTATGGATAGGTAACCTGTCAGCCTAATATAAATAATGTGGAGCACTGCTCCCGTACAGTAGGGAAATTCAACACTTTACTAAGATTAAAGGGGTACTCCACTGGAAAACATTTTCTTTTAAATCAACTGGTGCCAGAAAGTTAAACAGATTTGTAAATTACTTCTATTAAAAAATCTTAATCCTTCCAGTACTTATTAGCTGCTGAATACCACAAAGGAAATGGTTTTCTTTTTGGAACACAGAGCTCTCTGCTGACATCTCTGTCCATTTTAAGGACTGTCCAGAGTAAGAGAAAATCCCCATAGCAAACATATGCTGCTCTGGACAGTTCCTAAAATGTACAGAGATGTCAGCAGAGAGCACTGTGCTTGTGATTCAGCAGAGAGCTCTGTGTTCCGAAAAGAAAACCATTTCCTCTGTAGTGTACAGCAGCTAATAAGTACTGGAAGGATTAAGATTTTTTAATAGAAGTAATTTACAAATCTGTTTAACTTTCTGGCACCAGTTGATTAAAAAAAAAAAGTTTCCCACCGGAGTACTTCTTTAAAGAAGCACTCCAGCACCTCCATATCATGCACACTCACCATCACTAGTCATACAGTGCCAACTGTTACATTCTTGCACAGCTACATCCATGTGTTTTATGACTGTGACCGGGTCATGTGGTCACCAGTCTGACTCAAACAAAATTACCTGGCGTAATGTATGTCAGGGACATTATTCCTGGGTCAGATGATTTCCTGTGAACTACAGCATGACATCATCCCCTACCAGATCCCTCCCGCTAGCTTCCAGAACCCTCCCCACTCACATCTGTATACTGCTGCTGTCTCTATAGGATCAGTATATAGTTATACACCTCCCCTCCAGCTCTATCTGCATACTGCTGCTGCTGCTATCTCTATGGGATCAGTATATAGTTATACACCTCCCCTCCAGCTCTATCTGCATACTGCTGCTGCTATCTCTATGGGATCAGAATATATATTAGTTATACAAAAAATCAATTTGTGAACACAGTATAAATCTCCATAAAACACCTTAATGATAATTATAGGTCAAATCATGTTCTCCTCATGGAATTATTTCTGTAAAAAATGCGCCTTGAATAAGAAAACCCATCAAAACTGCACATAATGTGAACTGACTCCCACCCACTTAGGAGTCTAATCCAGTGTTTCCCGACTAGGGTGCCTCCAGCTGTGGCCAAACTTCAACTCCCAGCATGCTCGGACAGCCAAAGGCTGTCCGAGCATGCCGGGAGTTGTAGTTTGGCCACAGCTGGAGGCACCCTAGTTGGGAAACATTGGTCTAATCAGTGTGTGATCCAGCAGCCTAACTAGATGATCAGGTGCAGTGATCAGACTCTGCACCCTCTCCCTGCAAAGCCAGAAAATGCATGGTAAATGTAGTCAGCATTACAGTATCATTTCGGTGATGGGATTGCAAAACAATATGGAGCCAAACCTCATGCCTGCCACATCGGCCACAACAGGTAGGCACAAGGTGGTGCACAAGAACCTCTACATTATTCTCTAACAATAGACTGTGCTGCACTATATAAGATAAAAATAATTACAGGACTAGGAAAACTCTTACATGTTCCTCATGTTCTTGGTTTGTGTGATGTTCCTCAGTGTCTTAATATGTGTTCAGAACAATCGAGAACAGTGTTTTAGTGTAAACATTGCGGCTTTTAAAGGATTGTTATGACAAGAATGAGCGTCCCCATATAAATGTGACAATTGTTATGAAAATTACTAATATTGTTGAATCATTCACAAAGACATCATTTACACCGTTATCTACGGAATAACCCAGGAAATTACCTGCAAATTGTAGTGTATTGTGTATGTTATATATGAATATACTATAATACTGCCCCTATGTACAAGAATATAACTACTATAATACTGCCCCCTATATACAAGAATATAACTACTATAATACTGCTCCTATATACAAGAATATAACTACTAAAATACTGCTCCTATATACAAGAATATAACTACTATAATACTGTCTCCTATATACAAGAATATAACTACTATAATACTGCTCTTATATACAAGAATATAAGTACTATAATACTGCCCCTATATACAAGAATATAACTACTATAATACTGCCCCTATATACAAGAATATAACTACTATAATACTGCTCCTATATACAAGAATATAACTACTATAATACTGCTCCTATATACAAGAATATAACTACTATAATACTGCTCCTATATACAAGAATATAACTACTATAATACTGCTCCTATATACAAGAATATAACTCCTATATACAAGAATATAACTACTATAATACTGCTCTTATATACAAGAATATAACTAATATAATACTGCTCCTATATACAAGAATATAACTACTATAATACTGCTCCTATATACAAGAATATAACTACTATAATACTGCTCCTATATACAAGAATATAACTACTATAATACTGCTCTTATATACAAGAATATAAGTACTATAATACTGCCCCTATATACAAGAATATAACTACTATAATACTGCCCCTATATACAAGAATATAACTGCTATAATACTGCTCCTATATACAAGAATATAACTACTATAATACTGCTCCTTTATACAAGAATATAACTACTATAATACTGCTCCTATATACAAGAATATAACTACTATAATACTGCTCCTATATACAAGAATATAACTACTATAATACTGCTCTTATATACAAGAATATAACTAATATAATACTGCTCCTATATACAAGAATATAACTACTATAATACTGCTCCTATATACAAGAATATAACTACTATAATACTGCTCCTATATACAAGAATATAACTACTATAATACTGCTCCTATATACAAGAATATAACTACTATAATACTGCTCCTATGTACAAGAATATAACTACTATAATACTGCCCCCCTATATACAAGAATATAACTACTATAATACTGCTCCTATATACAAGAATATAACTACTATAATACTGCTCATATATACAAGAATATAACTACTATAATACTGCTCCTATATACAAGAATATAACTACTATAATACTGCTCCTATGTACAAGAATATAACTACTATAATACTGCCCCCCTATATACAAGAATATAACTACTATAATACTGCTCCTATATACAAGAATATAACTACTATAATACTACCTCCTATATACAAGAATATAACTACTATAATACTGCCTCCTATATACAAGAATATAACTACTATAATACTGCCCCCTATATACAAGAATATAACTACTATAATACTGCTCCTATATACAAGAATATAACTACTATAATACTACCTCCTATATACAAGAATATAACTACTATAATACTGCCCCTATATACAAGAATATAACTACTATAATACTACCTCCTATATACAAGAATATAACTACTATAATACTGCTCCTATATACAAGAATATAACTACTATAATACTGCTCCTATATACAAGAATATAACTACTATAATACTGCTCCTATATACAAGAATATATCTACTATAATACTGCCTCCTATATATAAGAATATAACTACTATAATACTGCCTCCTATATACAAGAATATAACTGCTATAATACTGCTCCTATATACAAGAATATAACTACTATAATACTTCTCCTATATACAAGAGTATAACTACTATAATACTGCTTCCTATATACAAGAATATAACTACTATAATACTGCTATATACAGGAATATCACTACTATAATACTGCTCCTATATACAAGAATATAACTACTATAATACTGCTCCTATATACAAGAATATAACTACTATAATACTGCTCCTATATACAAGAATATAACTACTATAATACTGCCTCCTATATACAAGAATATACCTACTATAATACTGCTCCTATATACAAGAATATATCTACTATAATACTGCCTCCTATATATAAGAATATAACTACTATAATACTGCTCCTATATACAAGAATATAACTACTATAATACTGCTCCTATATACAAGAATATAACTACTATAATACTGCCTCCTATATACAAGAATATAACTGCTATAATACTGCTCCTATATACAAGAATATAACTGCTATAATACTGCCTTCTATATACAAGAATATAACTACTATAATACTGCTCCTATATACAAGAATATAACTACTATAATACTGCTCCTATATACAAGACTATAACTACTATAATACTGCTCCTATATACAAGACTATAACTACTATAATACTGCTCCTATATACAAGAGTATTACTACTATAATACTGCTTCCTATATACAAGAATATAACTACTATAATACTGCTATATACAAGAATATCACTACTATAATACTGCTCCTATATACAAGAATATAACTGCTATAATACTGCTCCTATATACAAGAATATAACTACTATAATACTGCTCCTATATACAAGAGTATAACTACTATAATACTGCTTCCTATATACAAGAATATAACTACTATAATACTGCTATATACAAGAATATCACTACTATAATACTGCTCCTATATACAAGAATATAACTACTATAATACTGCTCCTATATACAAGAATATAGCTACTATAATACTGCTCCTATATACAAGAATATAACTACTATAATACTGCTCCTATATACAAGAATATAACTACTATAATACTGCTCCTATATACAAGAATATAACTATTATAATACTGTTCCTATATACAAGAATATAACTACAATAATAATGCTCCTATATACAAGAATATAACTACTATAATACTGCTCCTATATACAAGCATATAACTACTATCATACTGCCTCCTATATACAAGAATATAACTCCTATAATACTGCTCCTATATACAAGAATATAACTACTATAATACTGCCTCCTATATACAAGAATATAACTACTATAATACTGCCCCCTATATACAAGAATATAACTACTATAATACTGCCTCCTATATACAAGAATATAACTACTATAATACTGCTCCTATATACAAGAATATAACTACTATAATACCGTCCTGATAGCATATCCCCTGTATTGAGCCCATGCTGTGCTCTGTATGTAACTTATTCGCGGGCACACGTGTCTCTTCGGTGCTGTGGTCACCGTGCTGCGGCTCGCTCCATCACTGGTCACATGACAGTAAACAGATGGCGGCTGGATGAACCCAAAGCCAATGCAGCATCGGATCCTCGCCCAGAACAGGACAGTGTTTAACTATGAATAATGTAACACTCAGAGGTTTCCAGAGCCGAGCGCAGCAGAATGAGACATTTCACAGCAGAATCCACATCCCCCCCCCCTCCCCCTCCCCCAGAGCCCCGGAAACTTCTCATCATCAGATTTATAATATACAGTATCATAATAGTGCGCACAAAGTAGTCTGCTGTACAGTGTAGAGCTGTGGTCTCCAAACAGTGAACCTCCAGCTGTTGCAAAACTACAACTCCCAGTATGCCCGGACAGCCTTCGGCTGTCCGGGCATACTGGGAGTTGTAGTTTTGCAACAGCTGGAAGTCGACAGTTTAGAGACCACTGTACTAGAGTGAGATCCGACAGAGCCACTGGGGGCTCGTGTGCCGGATAAACCCCCATCTGAACTTTATGGAGGGCCAAAGGAAGCAATCGCTTGGGATGTCAGTGTACGTTGGGAGTTGTAGTTTGGGGTCCACAGCTTTAGGAGAACCATCTGGATGTGGGGGTCTCCCTACTAGCTCCAAACTTAAATGATAGAACAGGAGTTTGGATGGGGCCCCTCGAAGTTGTTGTTCTCAGCAGTGCCTCCATTTAGGTCAAATTCTGACTGGCTTCTATGATCAAATCAACTGGTGGCAGAAAGGTAAACATATTTGTAAATTACTTCTATTAAAAAATCTTAATCCTTCCAGTACTTATTAGCTGCTGAATGCTACAGAGGAAATTCCTTTCTTTTTGGAACACTGATGACATCACGAGCACAGTTCTCTCTGCTGACATCTCTGTCCATTTTAGCAACCATGCATAGCAGATGTATGCTAAGGGCAGCATGGTGGCTCAGTGGTTAGCACTGCTACCTTGCAGTGCTGGGGACTTGGGTTCAAATCCCACTAAGGACAACAATAAATAAAGTGTTATTATTATAATAACGTCAGCAGAGAGAACTGTGGTCGTGATGTCATCAGAGAGCATTCCAAAAAGAAAATAATTTCCTCTGTAGTATTCAGCAGCTAATAAGTACAGGAAGGATTAAGATTTTTTAAGAGAAGTAATTTACAAATATGTTTACCTTTCTGCCACCAGTTGATTTAAAAGAAAAAAGGTTTTCACCGAAGTACCCCTTTAAAGGGGTTATCCAGGAAAAAACTTATATTTATATATACATATATATATATATATATATATATATATATATATATATATATATATATATATATATATCTCAACTGGCTCCAGAAAGTTAAACAGATTTGTAAATTACTTCTATTAAAAAATCTTAATCCTTTCAGTACTTATGAGCTTCTGAAGTTGAGTTGTTCTTTTCTGTCTAAGTGCTCTCTGATGACACGTGTCTCGGGAAACGCCCAGTTTAGAAGCAAATCCCCATAGCAAACCTCTTCTAAACTGGGCGGTTCCCAAGACAGGTGTCATCAGAGAGCACTTAGACAGAAGAGAACAACCTTAACTTCAGAAGCTGATAAGTACTGAAAGGATTAAGATTTTTTAATAGAAGTCATTTACAAATCTGTTTAACTTTCTGGAGCCAGTTGAGATATATATAATATATAAGTTTTTTCCTGGATAGCCCCTTTAAGAGACCCATCATGATGTGGGGGTCTCCCAACTGGCTCCACTCTTAAATGATAAAACAGGAGCTTGGACGTCAGTCAACTAAAGTTTTAGCGCAGCTTGGATGGGGCCCTTAGTTCTCAGCGGGGCCTTTAGTGATGTCAAATTCTGACTGGTTTCTATGATTTACAGTTGTGGCCCCTGAAGTGTCAGCCTCAAAGGAATCATGTCTGCCATACAGGAGACCACAGAGCCAAGCGCCGGCCTTATGTAGCCATGGGGTGAGGGGCACTATATTGGACTCCAATGCAATGTGGGGTACGAGGGACCCTCCGGTGAGACCCCCGCACATGGATTCTAGTGGAGAGAAGATCTGATCTGATTTTGCCCCCACGCAGCACCGTGCAGGACCCTCACACCAGGGTCGGACACCCTCGTCTCATTTCCATCTCCGCCGCCTCATCTGGAGGTTATTGGCGCGGCGGTAATGATGACTTATCACTCACAATTACTATTAATGACTTTCTTTTCTGCTAATTACAGAGTCTTTTAGTGCGGAGGATAATGGGCTCCGGGGATGAGGCTTCTACCTGGCACATCAAGGGCAGCACTGGCCCGTTAACCCCTTCTGGACCTGGCAGGGGAAGAGAAGGTTTCACCCATCCCCTCCTTTTACATATTTTATGACTTATTCCCTGAACGGCCCACAGGGGGCACCAGAGAGAATGACTAACATACTGGAGCAGGTGGTTGGTCATGGCCGCTGGTCAGCGTTGGAGCTATGGGTGGTCACTGTTGCCCCCCAGGGCCATGGTACATGGGTTCTGTTGGGGTCCAGTTAACTTTAGGCTGCAGAACTGCCCAGGAACAGACAATAGGTAAATAACCAAAAAGAGGGTGAGTGAGGGGCTGGCAGGTCCGGGGGGGCAACGGAAGACGTACTGGGAAACCAAATCATAAGGAAAGAGACCTGCCGGGTCACAAGGTCGGGCCTGTCAATCAAGACTAAAAAGGGTTGTCTATTAAGATTTATTTTCTATTCACAGGAGTTAAGACATCACAGGAAGGAACAGACAGGAAGTTGTGTAGTTCTTTTATTGTCAGTGTGGTGTTGTCTCAGCAGCTCCCCATCTCCTCCCTCTCTCCTGACTGGAAGTTGTGTAGTCCTCTCATTGTAAGCATGGTGTTGTCTCAGCAGCTCCCCATCTCCTCCCTCTCTCCTGATCGAAAGTTGTGTAGTCCTCTCATTGTCAGTGAGGTGTTGTCTCAGCAGCTCCTAGCTTTCTCCTGACAGAAAGTTGTGTAGTCCTCTAATTTTTAATATGCTGTTGTCTCAGCAGCTCCCCAGCTCCTCCCTCTCTCTTGACTGAAAGTTGTGTATTCCTGTCATTGTCAGTGTGGTGTTGTCTCAGCAGATCTCCAGCTCCTTTCTCTCTCCTGACAGGAGGTTGTGTAGTCCTCTCATTGTCAGCGTGGTGTTGTCTCAGCAGATCTGACCCTTCCTTATTCTATTCTTCACTGTTTGGCTCCCTGCTTTCTGTCAGTGAATAGAAGACTCCTCCCTCTATCCACAGCGTATAAACCTTATTACTTGAGAGCCATGATACATTGTGACAAGATCTGCAGCTGTTTGTCACAGTAAAATATTGAAATTAATCCATCATAATAAATGGGCAATAAAGGAGAACTCCCACCCCCGGTCTGTGCAGTCATCAGAGGGTCGGAGCACCTCCCGGTGATGAGTTCTGGGGACGACGACATCATCTTCCTGAATCCTAATAAAGAGGAACGTTCACCCCCAGCCCCGATCCTGCACAACCCTCAGAGTAACGTAAAGGGGAACCCCAGGAAAAAGTGCTGAGATTTTCTATATAGTTGGTAATTTATTCACTGACACAGGATCACTGCTTGCTGTCATGGTGGGGCCATCGGTTTACATCAGTGTTTTCCAACCAGGGCGCCTACAGCTGTTGAAAAACTACAACTCCCAGCATGTCCAAAGGCTGTCAGTGACATTTAGCGTATGTCACACAACTGATGGTTTGTCACAATGTATCAGTCTAGACCAGAATTTCCCAACCAGTATGTCTCCAGCTGTTGCAAAACTACAACTCCCAGCATGTCCAGATGGCCGACGGCTGTCGGTGGCATTTAGCGTATGTAACACAGCTGAGGGTTTGTGACAATGTATCAGTCTACAACTCCCAACTGATCTAGATATAGATGGACAGTATATCCCGGTATTTCCGACCAGTGAGCCTCCAGCTGTTGCAAAACTACAACTCCCAGCATGCCCAGATGGCCGACTGCTGTCAGTGGCATTTAGCGTATGTAACACAGCTGAGGGTTTGTGACAATGTATCAGTCTACAACTCCCAATTGATCTAGATATAGATGGACAGTATATGCCGGTATTTCCAACCAGTGAGCCTCCAGCTGTTGCAAAACTAAAACTCCCAGCATGCCCGGACAGCCTTCGGCTGTCCGGGCATGCTGGGAGTTGTAGTTTTGCATCAGTCAGAGGCACCCTGGTTGGGAAACACGTAATAAGGGAGCGCGCACATATATTCATAGTGAGCGGCTGTCTACGGGAAGAGCGTAACCTGATGCGCAAGGGCGCCGGGGGGCAGGGACGGGCAGGCGCCAATTTTTGTTTCCATTATAATAGAGACAGCGCCGGGTCGGGACGGTCCTTGATCTTGATTTTCGTTTTTTTTTCTCATAAATCTTCTTTTGCCCGTGTACGGATGAGGACGACGCCCACCGCTCGCTTCGCTTTCCATTCGGCTCACGTCAGGTATGGGAAGCGACATGGAGGCGGCAGATGGCGGCGCGCGCGGCACCAGGGCCGATGAGGTCTGCGGTCAACGCCATATACAGACGGGTGTACGGGATCGGTCATATATGTCCTCACTGGCGCGCCATAGTCTCATATGGGGCACGGCGATGGATTTACGGGCGCCGATCACCTGATGGTAAAGCGCTGCGTCCCGCCTCATCTCATCATGGTCGCACTCGCCATCGCTCTCTACAGCCTGGCCCGGGCACCGTATATATCGGCGCTGGCACGCACACGTTGGCGGTCAGACCTCTTTATTTAAACATCACAGGAGCGGTGATGAGCCGCGGCCGATGCCCGTTCGCCGCAGACGTGTTTTGGAAGGTTCAGACAGGAAAAAAAAAAGGTAAAAAAAATAAATCCCCTCCAGTTCTGTTTGTCGCCATGGACGCGGCTGCCAGGCTGTTCACATATATCAGCGCGAGTCTGCGACGTGCCAGGACGAGCCGGGGGCCGCGCTCCGCCGCACTTATCCAAAGCAATCTAAATACGGCGCCAAACGTCCCCACCGGGCAGCGCGAAAGTTGTTATTCGCATCCAGTCCACGAGAGAGCGGCGCCGGCGGGCACGGATAACAGGGGAGCGGTAAAAATAGTCAGAGACGGAGGAAGACATGAAGATCGTGGTGGAGGGAGGGGGAACGGCTGCTCAGTATACTGTATCACACAGGACAAGCTTAGATACAGCAGCTCAGCACACAATATCGCACATGTTAGGGTTAGATACACAGTTCAGCAGACAGTATCACATAGGATAAGCTTAGATACAGCAGCTCAGCACACAATATCGCACACGTTAGGGTTAGATACACAGGCTCAGCAGACAGTATCACATGAGGACTTGGATACAGCAGCTCTGCAGACAGTATCACACATGATAGACTTAGATACAGAATCTCAATAGACAGTATCACACATGATAGGTTTAGATACAGCAGCTCAACAGACAGTATCACACATGTTAGGGTTAGATACACAGCCCAGCAGACGGTATCACACGGGATAGGATTAGATACAGCAGCTTAGCAGATAGTATCACACATGATAGGATTAGATACTCTAGCTTAGCAGACAGTATCACACATGAGAGGATTAGATACAGCAGCTCAGCAGACAGTATCACACACGAGAGGATTAGATACAGCAGATGAGCAGACAGTATCACACATGATAGGATTAGATACAGCAGCTCAGCAGACAGTATCACACATGAGAGGATAAGATACAGCGGATGAGCAGACAGTATCACACATATTAGGTTTAGATACAGCAGCTCAGCAGACAGTATCACACATGAGAGGATTAGATACACAGGCTCAGCAGACAGTATCACACATGAGAGGATTAGATACAGCAGATCAGCACACAGTATCACACATGAGAGGATTAGATACAGCAGCTCAGCACACAGTATCACACATGAGAGGATTAGATACACAGGCTCAGCACACAGTATCACACATGATAGGATTAGATACAGCATCTCTTCTTTGATTTAGGGGGGGCGGCTGTAGCGCTGATCTCCCACAATTCCAGGGGTGGAGCGGTGACACAGATGACGCATGGCGGTGACTACGCTGATCGCCTTATACGACCTATAGATCCATAGAGTGAGCAGCGACCATCGTCCTGGTCCGTGTTCACACAAGGACGTGTCCTCAGATCCCTCCTGTATAGTGAATAGATGCATGAGGCCTCTTATACATCACAAGAGCTTCTCAAGTGTTTACAATCTGTGACAAGTGCCGCAACGTATGTAAATTCCTATAGACCGCGCCGCGGAGCGACAATAAGATGGGGGAGAACAAGACGTACCAGGGAACCCATCCATGCCAATCCTATATACACTAAATACATCCCGTCACAAACCCAAAGAGCAGGGATACATCATTAGGAGGCCTCCAACTGATGCATAACTACAACTCCCAGCATGCCCTGACAGCAGTCCCTGCTGCTCCTGGTCTAATGACTTCTGGTCCCCACTGCTCCTGGTCTAATGACTTCCTGTCCCCTGCTGCTCCTGGTCTAATGACTTCCTGTCCCCTGCTGCTCCTGGTCTAATGACTTCTGGTCCCCACTGCTCCTGGTCTAATGACTTCCTGTCCCCTGCTGCTCCTGGTCTAATGACTTCCTGTCCCCTGCTGCTCCTGGTCTAATGACTTCCTGTCCCCTGCTGCTCCTGGTCTGGTGACTTCCTGTCCCCTCCTGCTTCTGGTCTAGTGACTTCCTGTCCCCTGCTGCTCCTGGTCTAATGACTTCCTGTCCCCTCCTGCTCCTGGTCTAGTGACTTCCTGTCCCCTCCTGCTTCTGGTCTAGTGACTTCCTGTCCCCTCCTGCTTCTGGTCTAGTGACTTCCTGTCCCCTCCTGCTCCTGGTCTGGTGACTTCCTGTCCCCTCCTGCTCCTGGTCTGGTGACTTCCTGTCCCCTGCTGCTCCTGGTCTGGTGACTTCTGGTCCCCCCTGCTCCTGTTCTTTTGATATCCATTCCCTGCTGCTCCTGGTCTGGTGACTTCTGGTCCCCCCTGCTCCTGTTCTTTTGATATCCATTCCCTGCTGCTGCTGGTCTGGTGACTTCTGGTCCCCCCTGCTCCTGTTCTTTTGATATTCATTCCCCTCCGCTCCTGGTCTGGTGACTTCTGGTCCCCCCTGCTCCTGTTCTTTTGATATTCATTCCCCTCCGCTCCTGGTCTGGTGACTTCTGTCCCCCCACTTTTCATGATCAAAGGATTTGGCTCAAAGTATTTTTAAAAATGAAAGCGTTTATTCCATAAACTACAATGCATTTCTAATCCGTGTTGGCTTCTTCATCAGACTGTGCCCTGATGAAGCATCCAGTACAGATTAGAAACGTGTTGTACCTTTTGAAACCATTTTATTTTCTGTAATATTTTGAGTCATATCCTTGACCAGCAGAGGCGCCATTACACTCCTTCCTTTTTCCTCCTGGATTGTGGCAGCTCCTGCCATCACTTTGGCTTCCCCTGCAGACAGATAACACGTGCGCCACCCGTATAATGCAGCGTAACACGTAGTGCCCCCTCCCCCCCGATGTGACTTATAAATCTGAGTTTAGGATGAACGTTCTTCTCCTTCAGATGGCCCGTCCTCATGGCGCACAGCCGTCGTGCCCACCGGAGGCTCCAACCATCACAGCCCTCACCGCGGGCGGCGGGAAGTGCGGCAGCAGCCGGCGCTCGGCGTGACTCCATCTCTTCCAAGTCCTCAGCTGGATCTTCACTTTGAGCTCCTCGCAGTCCCCCCAGGAGTCCTGTTTGTTGGCGGAGTTCTTCCTGACTTTGATGCGGTTCCTGCCCGGTGGGAGCCGGTGACACGGAGTCTGCAGAGTTAATAGACTTTAATTTCTTCTGTCACTTAATTCAGGTTCAGTAAGATGCAGCTCAACCTCCGGAGGCTTCACATAAAGCCACAATTTAGTGTGGACCTCCAGATGTTGCAAAACTACAACTCCCAGCATGCCCGGACAGCCAGCGGCTGTCCGGGCATGCTGAGAGTTGTAGTTTTGTAACAGCTGGAGGCACCTTGGTTGGAAAAACATTGCATGAAGCACTTATATTTCCTGTGAGTCAGACTGGTGATCACATGAACCAGTTACAGTAATAAAATGCATCGATGCAACGGCTGACTGGGCATGCTGGGATTTGTAGTTTTGCAACAGCTGGAGGCACCCTGGTTGGAAAAACACTGCATTAAGCACTTATATTTACTGTGGATCAGACTGGAGATCACTTGACCCAGTTACAGTAATAAAATGCTTAGATGCAATGGCTGTCCGGGCATGCTGGGAGATGTAGTTTTGCAACAGCTGGAGGCACCCTGGTTGGGAAACACTGCACTAAGCACTGTGACGTTTTGTGGGTCAGACTGGTGATCACATGACCCAGTTACAGTAATGTAATGGAAACAACTTTGCCATATGCAATATTTTTTCTAGTTTTTCCCACAATGCCATGCACTACAGCCTACCTTCAGTTGGACTCCATGCACACTGCAGCGCCTCTGTATTGCGTCACCCTCGGAGATCTGCTGGTATCCCGCGGCGACCGTCATTCTGCAGTATTTACACTGTGACAATCCTGCGGCGTTCCCCATTCTCATTGCTCCGGGTTGTGAAATGTCATCTGCTTTAATTGCACCTATTTAACATAAAGCTATGCGGGGGGGGGGGGGGGGGGGGCAGCGGCGTCCCGGGATAAATGGCGCGCCCGCTGTCAGGGTGAATAATAGCGCTGTCACCTTACACGTGTGTTAATTACTGCAGTGATTTATAGAAATTATGTAAATGTGTATTAATACCAATTACAATGCAGGTGGGGGGGGCTGCGGGCGGAGCTGGGGGCGCAGGTGTGTGTAGGGGGCGTCACAGTGAAGTTGTATACTTGTAATATACAGAACATATGGTCTGTAGGGGGCAGCACTTCACTCTCCATTTGTTTCACTGTACAATATACATATATATCTTTACTGAGACATGTAGGGAAGAATGCCTGAGCAATGTCACAGGCAGAGGAGCAGACGGAGTGAATACATCATATATATGTCCATCTCTGTCTCTCCCTCTGTCTCTCTCTCTGTCTCTTCCTCTCTGTCTCTGCGGTTCGGTGCAGATCCTCATACGTTGGGGGCTCAGTCTCTCTCTCTCTCCGCCTCTGTCTCTCTCTCTCTCTCTGTCTCTTACTCTGTCTCTGCGGCTCGGTGTAGATACGTTGGGGCTTCAGTCTCTTTCTCTGTCTCTTCCTCTCTCCCTCTGTCTCTGCGGCTCGGTGTAGAAACATTGGGGCTTCAGTCTCTCTCTCTGTCTCTTCCTCTGTCTCTCCCTCTCCGCCTCTGTCTCTCTCTTCATCTGTCTCTGCGGCTCGGTGTAGATCCTCATGCGTTGGGGGTTCAGTCTCACTTTCTGTCTCTCCCTCTCCGCCTCTCTCTCTCTGTCTCTTCCTCTGTCTCTGTGACTCGGTGTAGATATGTTGGGGCTTCAGTCTCTCCCTCTGTCTCTTCCTCTCTCCTTCTGTCTCTCCGTCTCTGTCTCTCTCTCTCTCTGTCTCTCCCTCTGTCTCTTCCTCTGTCTCTACGGCTCGGTGTAGATACGTTGGGGCTTCAGTCTCTTTCTCTGTCTCTTCCTCTCTCCCTCTGTCTCTCCCTCTCCGCCTCTGTCTCTCTCTCTCTCTCTCTCTCCCTCTATCTCTTCCTCTCTCCCTCTGTCTCTTCCTCTCCGCCTCTGTCTCTCTCTCTCTGTCTCTTCCTCTGTCTCTGCGGTTCGGTGTAGATACGTTGGGGCTTCAGTCTCTTTCTCTGTCTCTTCCTTTCTCCCTCTGTCTCTTCCTCTCTCCCTCTGTCTCTTCCTCTCTCCCTCTGTCTCTTCCTCTCCGCCTCTCTCTGTCTCTTCCTCTCTCTCCCTCTGTCTCTTCCTCTCTCTCCCTCTGTCTCTTCTTCTCTCCCTCTGTCTCTTCCTCTCCGCCTCTGTCTCTCTCTCTCTCTCTCTCTGTCTCTTCCTCTGTCTCTGCGGCTCGGTGTAGATACGTTGGGGGTTCAGTCTCTCCCTCTGTCTCTTCCTCTCTCCCTCTGTCTCTTCCTCTCTCCCTCTGTCTCTTCCTCTCTCCCTCTGTCTCTTCCTCTCTCCCTCTGTCTCTTCCTCTCTCCCTCTGTCTCTTCCTCTCCGCCTCTGTCTCTCTCTTTCTCTTCCTCTCTCTCCCTCTGTCTCTTCCTCTCTCTCCCTCTGTCTCTTCCTCTCTCCCTCTGTCTCTTCCTCTCTCCCTCTGTCTCTTCCTCTCCGCCTCTGTCTCTCCCTCTGTCTCTTCCTCTCTCCCTCTGTCTCTTCCTCTCTCCCTCTGTCTCTTCCTCTCTCCCTCTGTCTCTTTCTCTCTCCCTCTGTCTCTTCCTCTCCGCCTCTGTCTCTTCCTCTCTCTGTCTCTTCCTCTGTCTCTGCGGCTCGGTGTAGATACGTTGGGGGTTCAGTCTCTCCCTCTGTCTCTTCCTCTCTCCCTCTGTCTCTTCCTCTCTCCCTCTGTCTCTTCCTCTCTCCCTCTGTCTCTTCCTCTCTCCCTCTGTCTCTTCCTCTCTCCCTCTGTCTCTTCCTTTCTCCCTCTGTCTCTTCCTCTCTCCCTCTGTCTCTTCCTCTCTCCCTCTGTCTCTTCCTCTCTCCCTTTGTCTCTTCCTCTCTGTCTCTTCCTCTCTCCCTCTGTCTCTTCCTCTCTCCCTCTGTCTCTTCCTCTCTCCCTCTGTCTCTTCCTCTCTCCCTCTGTCTCTTCCTCTCTCCCTCTGTCTCTTCCTCTCTCCCTCTGTCTCTTCCTCTCTCCCTCTGTCTCTTCCTCTCTCCCTCTGTCTCTTCCTCTCTCCCTCTGTCTCTTCCTCTCTCCCTCTGTCTCTTCCTCTCTCCCTCTGTCTCTTCCTTTCTCCCTCTGTCTCTTCCTCTCTCCCTCTGTCTCTTCCTCTCTCCCTCTGTCTCTTCCTCTCTCACTCTGTCTCTTCCTCTCCGCCTCTGTCTCTTCCTCTCCGCCTCTGTCTCTTCCTCTCTCCCTCTGTCTCTTCCTCTCTCCCTCTGTCTCTTCCTCTCTCCCTCTGTCTCTTCCTCTCCACCTCTGTCTCTCTCTCTGTCTCTTCCTCTGTCTCTGCGGCTCGGTGTAGATCCTCATGCGTTGGGGGTTCAGTCTCTTCTAATTTTAGTTCCTTCTTCCTCCCACGTCATCCACTTTTAATTGAAAGCTTAATTAAAATCTGAGTTATGAGACGTGATCATCTGTTCCAGTATGAGGGGCCCCCACCTTCCTGCTCAGTGTGAGGAGTGCGGGGCCCGGCAGGCATGAGAAGGGGCCGCTGCTTCTTCCATATGGTGTCAGCATGGCGGGTAAATAACCTGCCGACCCCAGTGACCCTGCAGCCCAAATATGAGGGAAGTGACAGCGACGCGCGACCCCCATTGTCTGCAGTGCGATGACTTGTGACTGATGATGTGCTGAGACCACGGAACGCCGCGCCACCTCTGCGATATCAAATAACATACAATCCACCCGTGACGCTAAAACGGCAAGGTGCGCACTTTGTAGTAATTGTGAAATATATCCTTCCACGGTGAGATCGGGCTGTCAGATCCTTCTCCAGATAAATGGGTCATCGGGGCCTCAGGTCAGGACTAGGGACATCAGGAGCCAAAAGTAGAGGCCTCGCCGTATAGGATTACTGTCCGGGCCCACAACCGATATATACATGAACATTACACATGGCCTGGTCAGACTGATCCAGATCTCTATAGAGGAACATGACCTGGTCAGATGGATCCAGATCTCTATAGAGAAACATGGCCTGGTCAGACTGATCCAGATCTCTATAGAGAAACATGGCCTGGTCAGATGGATCCAGATCTCTATAGAGAAACATGACCTGGTCAGATGGATCCAGATCTCTATAGAGAAACATGGCCTGGTCAGATGGATCCAGATCTCTATAGAGAAACATGGCCTGGTCAGATATATCCAGATCTCTATAGAGAAACATGGCCTGGTCAGACTGATCCAGATCTCTATAGAGAAACATGGCCTGGTCAGATGGATCCAGATCTCTATAGAGAAACATGGCCTGGTCAGACTGATCCAGATCTCTATAGAGAAACATGGCCTGGTCAGATGGATCCAGATCTCTATAGAGAAACATGTCCTGGTCAGATGGATCCAGATCTATATAGAGAAACATGGCCTGGTCAGATTGATCCAGATCTCTATAGAGAAACATGTCCTGGTCAGATTGATCCAGATCTCTATAGAGAAACATGGCCTGGTCAGATGGATCCAGATCTCTATAGAGAAACATGTCCTGGTCAGATGGATCCAGATCTCTATAGAGAAACATGTCCTGGTCAGATGGATCCAGATCTATATAGAGAAACATGGCCTGGTCAGATGGATCCAGATCTCTATAGAGAAACATGGCCTGATCAGATGGATCCAGATCTCTATAGAGAAACATGTCCTGGTCAGATGGATCCAGATCTATATAGAGAAACATGTCCTGGTCAGACTGATCCAGATCTCTATAGAGAAACATGTCCTGGTCAGACTGATCCAGATCTCTATAGAGAAACATGTCCTGGTCAGATGGGTCCAGATCTCTATAGAGAAACATGGCCTGGTCAGATGGATCCAGATCTATATAGAGAAACATGTCCTGGTCAGATGGATCCAGATCTCTATAGAGAAACATGGCCTGGTCAGATGGATCCAGATCTCTATAGAGAAACATGTCCTGGTCAGATGGATCCAGATCTCCATAGAGAAACATGGCCTGGTCAGACTGATCCAGATCTATATAGAGAAACATGACCTGGTCAGATGGACCCAGATCTCTATAGAGAAACATGGCCTGGTCAGACTGATCCAGATCTATATAGAGAAACATGACCTGGTCAGATGGATCCAGATCTCTATAGAGAAACATGTCCTGGTCAGACTGATCCAGATCTCTATAGAGAAACATGGCCAGGTCAGATGGACCCAGATCTCTATAGAGAAACATGGCCTGGTCAGACTGATCCAGATCTATATAGAGAAACATGTCCGGGTCAGACTGATCCAGATCTCTATAGAGAAACATGGCCTGGTCAGACTGATCCAGATCTCTATAGAGAAACATGTCCTGATCAGATGGATCCAGATCTATATAGAGAAACATGACCTGGTCAGATGGATCCAGATCTCTATAGAGAAACATGACCTGGTCAGACTGATCCAGATCTATATAGAGAAACATGACCTGGTCAGACTGATCCAGATCTCTATAGAGAAACATGACCTGGTCAGACTGATCCAGATCTCTATAGAGAAACATGGCCTGGTCAGACTGATCCAGATCTCTATAGAGAAACATGACCTGGTCAGACTGATCCAGATCTCTATAGAGAAACATGGCCTGGTCAGACTGATCCAGATCTCTATAGAGAAACATGACCTGGTCAGATGGATCCAGATCTCTACAGAGAAACATGTCCTGGTCAGATGGATCCAGATCTCTATAGAGAAACATGGCTGGTCAGATGGATCCAGATCTCTATAGAGAAACATGACCTGGTCAGACGGATCCAGATCTCTACAGAGAAACATGTCCTGGTCAGATGGATCCAGATCTCTATAGAAAAACATGACCTGGTCAGATGGATCCAGATCTCTATAGAGAAACATGTCCTGGTCAGATGGATCCAGATCTCTATAGAGAAACATGACCTGGTCAGATGGATCCAGATCTCTATAGAGAAACATGGCCTGGTCAGATGGATCCAGATCTCTATAGAGAAACATGTCCTGGTCAGATGGATCCAGATCTCTATAGAGAAACATGACCTGGTCAGATGGATCCAGATCTCTATAGAGAAACATGTCCTGGTCAGATGGATCCAGATCTCTATAGAGAAACATATCCTGGTCAGATGGATCCAGATGTCTATAGAGAAACATGTCCTGGTCAGATGGATCCAGATCTCTATAGAGAAACATGGCCTGGTCAGATGGATCCAGATCTCTATAGAGAAACATGTCCTGGTCAGATGGATCAAGATCTCTATAGAGAAACATGTCCTGGTCAGATGGATCCAGATCTCTATAGAGAAACATGTCCTGGTCAGATGGATCCAGATCTCTATAGAGAAACATGGCCTGGTCAGATGGATCCAGATCTCTATAGAGAAACATGGCCTGGTCAGATGGATCCAGATCTCTATAGAGAAACATGGTCTGGTCAGATGGATCCAGATCTATATAGAGAAACATGGTCTGGTCAGATGGATCCAGATCTATATAGAGAAACATGTCCTGGTCAGATGGATCCAGATCTCTATAGAGAAACATGGCCTGGTCAGATGGATCCAGATCTCTATAGAGAAACATGGTCTGGTCAGATGGATCCAGATCTATATAGAGAAACATGTCCTGGTCAGATGGATCCAGATCTCTATAGAGAAACATGACCTGGTCAGATGGATCCAGATCTCTATAGAGAAACATGTCCTGGTCAGATGGATCCAGATCTCTATAGAGAAACATGTCCTGGTCAGATGGATCCAGATCTCTATAGAGAAACATGTCCTGGTCAGATGGATCCAGATCTCTATAGAGAAACGTGTCCTGGTCAGATGGATCCAGATCTCTATAGAGAAACGTGTCCTGGTCAGATGGATCCAGATCTCTATAGGGAAACATGGCCTGGTCAGATGGATCCAGATCTCTATAGAGAAACATGTCCTGGTCAGATGGATCCAGATCTCTATAGGGAAACATGGCCTGGTCAGATGGATCCAGATCTCTATAGAGAAACATGGTCTGGTCAGATGGATCCAGATCTCTATAGAGAAACATGATCTGGTCAGATGGATCCAGATCCCTATAGAGAAACATGTCCTGGTCAGATGGTTCCAGATCTCTATAGAGAAACATGATCTGGTCAGATGGATCCAGATCTCTATAGAGAAACATGGCCTGGTCAGATGGATCCAGATCTCTATAGAGAAACATGGCCTGGTCAGATGGATCCAGATCTCTATAGAGAAACATGGCCTGGTCAGATGGATCCAGATCTCTATAGAGAAACATGTCCTGGTCAGATGGACCCAGATCTCTATAGAGAAACATGTCCTGGTCAGATGGATCCAGATCTCTATAGAGAAACATGTCCTGATCAGATGGATCCAGATCTCTATAGAGAAACATGACCTGGTCAGATGGATCCAGATCTCTATAGAGAAACATGATCTGGTCAGATGGATCCAGATCCCTATAGAGAAACATGTCCTGGTCAGATGGTTCCAGATCTCTATAGAGAAACGTGTCCTGGTCAGATGGATCCAGATCTCTATAGGGAAACATGGCCTGGTCAGATGGATCCAGATCTCTATAGAGAAACATGTCCTGGTCAGATGGATCCAGATCTCTATAGGGAAACATGGCCTGGTCAGATGGATCCAGATCTCTATAGAGAAACATGGTCTGGTCAGATGGATCCAGATCTCTATAGAGAAACATGATCTGGTCAGATGGATCCAGATCCCTATAGAGAAACATGTCCTGGTCAGATGGTTCCAGATCTCTATAGAGAAACATGATCTGGTCAGATGGATCCAGATCTCTATAGAGAAACATGGCCTGGTCAGATGGATCCAGATCTCTATAGAGAAACATGGCCTGGTCAGATGGATCCAGATCTCTATAGAGAAACATGGCCTGGTCAGATGGATCCAGATCTCTATAGAGAAACATGTCCTGGTCAGATGGACCCAGATCTCTATAGAGAAACATGTCCTGGTCAGATGGATCCAGATCTCTATAGAGAAACATGTCCTGATCAGATGGATCCAGATCTCTATAGAGAAACATGACCTGGTCAGATGGATCCAGATCTCTATAGAGAAACATGGCCTGGTCAGATGGATTCAGATCTCTATAGAGAAACATGGCCTGGTCAGATGGATCCAGATCTCTATAGAGAAACATGGCCTGGTCAGATGGATCCAGATCTCTATAGGGAAACATGTCCTGGTCAGATGGATCCAGATCTCTATAGAGAAACATGTCCTGGTCAGATGGATCCAGATCTCTATAGAGAAACATGGCCTGGTCAGATGGATCCAGATCTCTATAGAGAAACATGACCTGGTCAGATGGATCCAGATCTCTATAGAGAAACATGACCTGGTCAGAGGGATCCAGATCTCTATAGAGAAATGTGTCCTGGTCAGATGGATCCAGATCTCTATAGAGAAACATGTCCTGGTCAGATGGATCCAGATCTCTATAGAGAAACATGTCCTGGTCAGATGGATCCAGATCTCTATAGAGAAACATGTCCTGGTCAGATGGATCCAGATCTCTATAGAGAAACATGTCCTGGTCAGATGGATCCAGATCTCTATAGAGAAACATGGCCTGGTCAGATGGATCCAGATCTCTATAGAGAAACATGGCCTGGTCAGATGGATCCAGATCTCTATAGAGAAACATGGCCTGGTCAGATGGATCCAGATCTCTATAGAGAAACATGGCCTGGTCAGATGGATCCAGATCTCTGTGGAGAAACATGGCCTGGTCAGATGGATCCAGATCTCTATAGAGAAACATGGCCTGGTCAGATGGGTCCAGATCTAATCTAAGAGAAAGTGTCACTAATCCGGTGGTGTCAAAACTACTCCAGATGTTGCAAAACTACAACTCCCAGCATGCCCTGAAGCCAACGGCTGTCCAGGAAGGCTGGGAGTTGTAGTTTTGCAATATCTGGAGAGCCACAATTTGAAGACCACTGCACTAATCCATCAATGTGTCATTACCGGTATTAATTGATAATCGTATAACATATTCTGTATTTCTATAGCACCGACATATTCCGCAGCGCGTAAACAAACAAGAATCAAAACAAAAATCTGGGTGTAAATTGCTGACTATATTTTTGCCGCCATATTCTCCGAGATAAGATTCAGCTCCTCCAGAACGAGTCTTAAATAATGTCATTTCCGTGGAACAAAAATGACAGCCGAAAAGGTCGCGGTTAATATTGCGCCATCCCCGGGAAAAGAATGTGGAAGGATTTACCGTCTAATTAACTGTAAGACATTGGTGTCAGGCGCCCCGTCCGTCACTCCGCGCCGCAGAAGAGAGATCTACGTATAATAAGGAACAGGCCGCGCCGAAACGCAACGTCTGACATGTATTTAACGACAGTGTTAATCTGGATGTGGGGGTAACAGTGCGCTCTCTGAGACTGTGTACATATGACTCCGGAAGGTTCACTTACCCTCCTCCACATCCTAAAGCCCGCCTCCATTTGTTACACATTAACCCTTACCCTGCAGATGGCCTCTGACCTCCATGTTTTCCTCGTTCGCACAGAAACAGTTCCCCACTAGAGCTGCTGCAGAATATTACATAACATGCAACAACCAGACTATCATTCCACACAGCAAGTCTAAAAGAGCTGCTGTATGCATTCCCTGTGTGCTCCTCCTCTTGTTCAGCATGCAGTAACTACACCTCATTCTCCCTAAATGTCCCAATAAAGATATATATGTGTATATGACAGAGCGATGGTGATAACATTACTCAGGGGGCGGGGCTAAAACTCAGAGACAAGATTCAGCCACGCCTCCTGAGACAGCAGAGGATGATGGGAGAGAGGGAGGAGCTGGGATGCTGTTGAGAAAACACCACACTGTCGGTGAGAGGACTACACAACTTCCTGTCAGGAGAGAGGGAGGAGCCAGTGAACCTCCGAGACAAGGCCAAACTGACAAATGAGAGGACTACACAGCTTCCTTTCAGGATAGAAAAGAGCCAGAGAGCTTCTGAGACAACACGTCACTGACAATGAAAGAACTGAACAACTTCCTGTCAGGAGAGAGGGAGGAGCTGAGGAGCTGCTGAGACAACACCACGCTGACAGTGAGAGAACTACACAACTTCCTGTCAGGAGGGAGGGAGAAGCTGGGGAGATGCTGAAACAACAGGACACTGACAATGAAAGGACTACACAACTTCCAGTCAGGAGAGAGGGAGGAGCTGGGGAGATGCTGAGACAAGACCATACTGGCAATTAGAGGACTATACAACTTCCTGTCAGGAGAGAGGGAGGAGCTGCTGAGACAACACCACGCTGACAGTGAGAGAACTACACAACTTCCTGTCAGGAGGGAGGGAGAAGCTGGGGAGATGCTGAAACAACATGACACTGACAATGAAAGGACTACACAACTTCCAGTCAGGAGAGAGGGAGGAGCTGGGGAGATGCTGAGACAAGACCATACTGACAATAAGAAGACTACACAACTTTCTGTCAGGGCTGAATCACAGAAAAGCAAGTTGGAGCCAGTACAATGTGTCATAACATTATATTAGTCAGTTACATATCTTGGGGTGATAAAACTTTATTTAACAACAATCTGATGCTGGAGTACCCCTTTAAGTTGTGTGCAGGCTGCTTCTGTAGTGGAGAGATGTTTCCGGATAATTTAACCCTTCACACATCAACCTATACTTCTGATATTAGGACAGGTAAGTGCTCCCAGCTTCTTATAGATCCCCAATAATAATCTGCAGGGGACAGCGAGGGCTCCCCCAGCTTTACACTACAGCACTGCCTTTGGCTGTCCGGGAATGCTGAGAGTTGTAGTTTTGCAACAGCTGGAGGCATCTTGATTGAGAAACACTGTATCAGAGGCTCGGATTGTTGCAGCTGCTTGCTCGCTCCCCCAGCTTCACACTGCAGCACTGCTGGCAAAACTACAACTCCCATCATGCTCGGAGACAGCCTGTGGCAGTTGGAGCTATATGTGTGATAAGCGGCAAACAATCTGTATAATGTATAAAGGGTGCAATGCTCTGCAGGCTACCAGCAGCGCTGCAGATGATCGCACCAGGTCACACTGCACCTATAGAGACGCGTGCAGACGAGAGATAGAATTCAGGCTGGATGGCTGCAGACTGCGAGGAGACGGCGCCCGTATGTGTCACTGCGATAAGCGGCGAACAATCCACATCTGAACGCGCGCCATTCTTATTCTCCGCGCGACCCCCACATCTCGCCACAATCCTTAGCAATACACCTGCTGCTGAGACATCCTGGACAATGAGGGGGATTGTTCACAGCAGCAGCTCCGCTCCTTTGTATCGTGGTCCTTGTACCCTAAGGAGCCTTCATGTAATGTCCATACAACAGTACAATGTGCCGAGGGGCCCCCGGGGGCCAACAAAGACGACGCATCATTGTAACCAGGACTGAGAGCTTGTGTGTATGTCCATGGGATTCTGCACAGCAACATGAGGGTTTTCCCAATCAGGGTGCCTCCAGCTGTTGCAAAACTACAACTCCCAGCATGCCCGGACAGCCAGCGGGCAGCACTGAGATATCAGCTCCAGTAGCCTCAGAGATAACAGCAGGGGGCAGCACTGAGATATCATATCTAGTAGCCTCATAGATAACAGCAGGGGGCAGCACTGAGATATCAGCTCCAGTGGCCTCAGAGATAACAGCAGGGGGCAGCACTGAGATACCAGCTCCAGTAGCCTCAGAGATAACAGTAGGGGGCAGTACTGAGTTATCAGCTCCAGTAGTCTCAGAGATAACAGCAGGGGGCAGCACTGAGATATCAGCTCCAGTAGCCTCAGAGATAACAGCAGGGGGCAGCACTGAGATATCATATCTAGTAGCCTCAGAGATAACAGTAGGGGGCAGCACTGAGATATCATATCTAGTAGCCTCAGAGATAACAGCAGGGGGCAGCACTGAGATATCAGCTCCAGTAGCCTCAGAGATAACAGTAGGGGGCAGTACTGAGTTATCAGCTCCAGTAGTCTCAGAGATAACAGCAGGGGGCAGCTCTGAGATATCAGCTCCAGTAGCCTCAGAGATAACAGCAGGGGACAGCACTGAGATATCATATCTAGTAGCCTCATAGATAACAGCAGGGGGCAGCACTGAGATATCAGCTCCAGTAGTCTCAGAGATAACAGCAGGGGGCAGCACTGAGATATCAGCTCCAGTAGCCTCAGAGATAACAGCAGGGGGGCAGCACTGAGATATCAGCTTCAGTAGCCTCATAGATAACAGCAGGGGGCAGCACTGAGAATACAGCTCAAGTAGCCTCAGAGATAACAGCAGGGGGCAGCACTGAGATATCAGCTCCAGTAGCCTCATAGATAACAGCAGGGGGCAGCACTGAGAATACAGCTCCAGTAGCCTCATAGATAACAGCAGGGGGCAGCACTGAGATATCAGCTCCAGTAGTCTCAGAGATAACAGCAGGGGGCAGCACTGAGAATACAGCTCAAGTAGCCTCAGAGATAACAGCAGGGGGCAGCACTGAGATATCAGCTCCAGTAGTCTCAGAGATAACAGCAGGGGGCAGCACTGAGAATACAGCTCAAGTAGCCTCAGAGATAACAGCAGGGGGCAGCACTGAGATATTAGCTCCAGTAGCCTCAGAGATAACAGCAGGGGGCAGCACTGAGATATTAGCTCCAGTAGCCTCAGAGATAACAGCAGGGGGCAGCACTGAGATATTAGCTCCAGTAGCCTCAGAGATAACAGCAGGGGGCAGCACTGAGATATTAGCTCCAGTAGCCTCAGAGATAACAGCAGGGGGCAGCACTGAGATATCAGCTCCAGTAGCCTCAGAGATAACAGCAGGGGGCAGCACTGAGATATCAGACCAGCAGCCTAAGAGCTTCCAGCAGGGGGCAGCACTGAGATATCAGACCAGCAGCCTAAGAGCTTCCAGCAGGGGGCAGCACTGAGATATCAGCTCCAGTAGCCTCAGAGATAACAGCAGGGGGGCAGCACTGAGATATCAGCTCCAGTAGCCTCAGAGATAACAGCAGGGGGCAGCACTGAGATATCAGACCAGCAGCCTAAGAGCTTCCAGCAGGGGGCAGCACTGAGATATCAGACCAGCAGCCTAAGAGCTTCCAGCAGGGGGCAGCACTGAGATATCAGCTCCAGTAGCCTCAGAGATAACAGCAGGGGGCAGCACTGAGATATCAGCTCCAGTAGCCTCAGAGATAACAGCAGGGGGCAGCACTGAGATATTAGCTCCAGTAGCCTCAGAGATAACAGCAGGGGGGCAGCACTGAGATATCAGCTCCAGTAGCCTCAGAGATAACAGCAGGGGGCAGCACTGAGATATCAGCTCCAGTAGCCTCAGAGATAACAGCAGGGGGCAGCACTGAGATATCAGCTTCAGTAGCCTCAGAGATAACAGCAGGGGGCAGCACTGAGATATCAGACCAGCAGCCTAAGAGCTTCCAGCAGGGGGCAGCACTGAGATATCAGACCAGCAGCCTAAGAGCTTCCAGCAGGGGGCAGCACTGAGATATCAGCTCCAGTAGCCTCAGAGATAACAGCAGGGGGCAGCACTGAGATATCAGCTCCAGTAGCCTCAGAGATAACAGCAGGGGGCAGCACTGAGATATCAGCTCCAGTAGCCTCAGAGATAACAGCAGGGGGCAGCACTGAGATATCAGCTTCAGTAGCCTCAGAGATAACAGCAGGGGGCAGCACTGAGATATCAGACCAGCAGCCTAAGAGCTTCCAGCAGGGGGCAGCACTGAGATATCAGCTCCAGTAGCCTCATAACTCCAAGGGGCAGCAGCTCTAAGCTTTTAGGCATCAGGGTGTCTAATATATAGGTTATATTCATATATCATGACAGGTGGATGTGCAGATTCATTATTCATCTTCTACAAATACTCTTGGTAACTTTTTCATGAATATTTAGGTTCTCATGAAATAAAGATATTATAGCTGCCCCGTATAGAGCGGCTTCTCCTCCTCCCCCCCATCCCTGACTTCATCTTGGCGGTGACCTCCTTTACTGGCGGGTCTGATCATATACACAGTGTTCTCTTCAATTCAGTCCCTCAGATGAAGGAGCTTTGTATCTTGACCTGTGGATGAAAAATATTGCTGCATTTATTCCTTGTCAGCGCTGTCGGTCCTGTGATCTAGGAATGGAATGTGGAGAGACAAGAGGGGATGAGGATATGTGCGGACCCCCCTCCCTGTCTATACACTAGGACAAAATTGTCCTGTAATCACAGCTCCCATCCACCAGCTCTGCTCTCACATCACACCGAGCGCTCAGCTCCATTACATTATCCTCTGTGCTGCAGGTGAGAAGCAAATGCAATATCCTGACCCCAAAATATTCTCCATGTAGAGAGAAGACCATGGTCAAACCGCACAACGATGGACAAAAGAGCCTGGACAAGGCATGAGCTGCAGAGAAGGGGCTCTATGGTGTGCCAATTACACAGCACAAGCTTTACAGCCCCCAACACTATGCACCCCATAACCTCCCTCACCAAAGGGTCAATTCCAGAATCAAGAGGCTACACCCTGTACTCTACAGAATTGGCAAGTTCTACCTCTGGCACCAAAGCTCCAGATCCCTGACTCAGCCCAGCATCTTATTACCCTGGCAGGGGCAGGGGGAGTCGTTTTTGCCCTCTTCAGGACACATGCCCACATATCCTCTATCCCATGATCAGTAGAGATGTCCTCTATCCCATGATCAGTAGAGATGTCCTCTATCCCATGATCAGTAGAGATGTCCTCTATCCCATGATCAGTAGAGATGTCCTCTATCCAATGATCAGTAGAGATGTTCTCCATCCCTCATTCAGTAGAGATGTCCTCTATCCCATGATCAGTAGAGATGTTCTCCATCCCTCGTTCAGTAGAGATGTTCTCCATCCCTCGTTCAGTAGAGATGTCCTCCATCCCTCGTTCAGTAGAGATGTTCTCCATCCCTCGTTCAGTAGAGATGTTCTCCATCCCTCGTTCAGTAGAGATGTTCTCCATCCCTCGTTCAGTAGAGATGTCCTCCATCCCTCGTTCAGTAGAGATGTTCTCCATCCCTCGTTCAGTAGAGATGTTCTCCACCCCTCATTCAATAGAGATGTCCTCCATCCCTCGTTTAGTAGAGATGTCCTCCATCCCTCGTTTAGTAGAGATGTTCTCCATCCCTCGTTCAGTAGAGATGTTCTCCATCCCTCGTTTAGTAGAGATGTTCTCCATCCATCCTTTAGTAGAGATGTCCTCCATCCCTCGTTTAGTAGAGATGTCCTCCATCCCTCATTCAGTAGAGATGTTCTCCATCCCTCATTCAGTAGAGATGTTCTCCATCCCTCATTCAGTAGAGATGTCCTCCATCCTTCGTTTAGTAAAGATGTTCTCCATCCCTCATTCAGTAGAGATGTCCTCCATCCCTCGTTCAGTAGAGATGTTCTCCATCCCTCGTTCAGTAGAGATGTTCTCCATCCCTCGTTCAGTAGAGATGTCCTCCATCCCTCGTTCAGTAGAGATGTCCTCCATCCCTCGTTCAGTAGAGATGTCCTCCATCCCTCGTTCAGTAGAGATGTTCTCCATCCCTCGTTTAGTAGAGATGTTCTCCATCCCTCATTCAGTAGAGATGTTCTCCATCCCTCGTTCAATAGAGATGTTCTCCATCCCTCGTTCAGTAGAGATGTTCTCCATCCCTCGTTCAGTAGAGATGTCCTCCATCCCTCGTTCAGTA